>NC_063188.1:35266008-35338956 GCF_023159225.1 Perognathus longimembris pacificus
AAGAACTGGCCCTTGGTGTGTGTGTGTGTGTGTGTGTGTGTGTGTGTGTGTGTGTGTGTGTGTGTGTGTTCTTCATTTTGATTTTGGGCTGTAGTGGGGTTTGAACTCAGGGTCTCACATTTGGTTGGCACGCAATCTACTACTTTAGCTACTCCACCAGTCCTATGAAAAGACTTTTGTATATATATGGGCCAGCTATTAGAGAGGTGAGCATATTAAACCTGAAGTTCAACAAGTTCACAACAGAGCTTACATTCCTATTTATTCTGCTTCATCACATGCTAATTTCAAATTCACTCTCCTATAAAATTCACATACAGATTTTTACCAGAAGTAGACATAGAATTAGTCAAGGACACACACAAATATGTTAAATAGAAGTGTGAGATCATAGGTATTGGAAGACCTCTGCTTTAAAGAACTCATATGATAATAATACCTTCACATATCAGTTGTCATCCTGGGACATAGAAAGGTAGAATAGGTGACAGGGTTTCACATTGTTGTATTATGAGAGCAAGAATAATCCACACAGGCACAATTTAAGGTGAGAAGGGGTTTTATTTACAAAAGGGATTTTACTTACAAAGGAACTTTATTTACAACTTAAAACCCAGAATCGGAGCAGCCTTCTACCTCCAAATGCTAGCCTGTGACTACCTTGTCTTGGGCTAGTTTACCCAGAAGCTAGCCCTGAGACCTGACCTGACCTGAACTGTGAACCTCCACTCCTTAATCTCCAACTACCTCAGCCTCCAAACCTCCAGAGGAGCAAGCTTCCTTCCTGCAGGCCTCACTTCTCAGGCTTCATGCCTCAAGTCTCCCCACAGGCCTTAGGCTTTCCTACCAGCCTTAGGCTCCCGACTTCACCACAGGCCTCAGGCTCCGGACTTCCCTGCAGGCCTCAGGCTTCGGACTCATCTGCCGACAAGACCTGGGCCCACGTTGCTGGGCCGTGCACCCAAACTGGGCCCCCACCCGAAGTGGATTCATGGGGAAGGAGGTGGCACCCAGCAATCATGGTCCGCAGCCAATGGCGGCCCAGCGATCATGCTCTGCAGCCCTCTGTTCTCAGAATACAACATAACCTTAGACTCCCTTAGGTAGGAACTTCTTGACTCTTTAACAAAACAGAAATGCTTATATCCCTTGATGTCCAATTAAATAACTCTCTCTCTGTTCCTCTGTCCCTCTGTCCCTCTGTCTCTCTGTCTCTGTCTCTGTCACTGTCTCTGTCTCTCTCTCTCTCTCTCTCTCACACACACACACATAATCACAGTTATATTACACATCTACTAGTCGGCACATTTTGACCTCTAAATAGCTTTGTTAAGTGTTTTCATCTCTGAAATAAATTGAAATATCCTGATTGTCATGGAAACCAAAATTTCAACATAAACCTCCTCAACCTGAACTTTCTAAAGAAACCAGGAAGAGCACATAAAGCTTCAGAAGCAGCAAACCGATCTTGAATTCGGTTACTTCTTCATTTCCAGCTGGATGAATGGATAAATGAAATGTTAGAGACATTATCAGAAATTGCCACACTAAGTATTTAGGAAAAATGATTTTTTTAATAAAAAGGGTTATGGAAAAGTAAAGGAAAGTTGGACATCTCATTATTCAGACAAATGAACATGTTCCATCCCTTCATAAGCTACATTTCAATCTCATATATCACAAAAAGGCAATGGGAGTCTATAAATTGTTTACCATACAAAAATGACCAGCAAAGGAGAAAAGATATGAGGATGAAACACCTGAATATCAAAGGAAGACAAATTAGAAACTGATTTTCCTGAGGCCAAGAAAAAAGAAAGAAAAAAACAACCCTCAATAAATGTATTTAAGTACATATGCATTTGAAAGATTTGAAGACAAAGTGTTTCTGAGGAGAAAAACCATCTATAAAAGCATACCATGCCTAAAGGAAACAAACAGAAAAACTGAGCATCTCAACATTTCAAAATCTAATCTGAGATCATTTATAATGAATCCACACCACTAGTGAATTATGTAGTTATTGTGCTTACAACTCATTCTTGTATCAATTGAAGTATATTTTTAATTTTGTCAGGTTAAAGGCAGTATCAAGGTCCATAAGCACACATAGATTCTGTTACATGGTGCCTCATGGTAGGGACACAGTACTGCAGAACCACACAGCTCTTCCTGCTGTAGTAAGTTAAAAGGCCATGCCTATGTGGTCAGTCCCAGGCAGTAACCTACAGAAATCAGGCCCTCAGGAGGGGAATGATGCAGTTCTGATTTGTAGTATTCCACAGTTTCTCTAGTTTCAAAATTCACATTGTTGTAGGTGTTTTGGTTTCGGTTTTTTTGTTTGTTTGTTTGTTTCTGTTTTTTAGCAACCAAGATGATGTTACTGAATATTGAGTTGGCAAATTCTACAAGGAATCAGCAATGCCATGTTGTTCTGAACCAATTGTACAAACCACTCTAAACCACTAGACTAGTGGATTGTCGAGCAAAATGAGGTCATCCCACTACATATGGGCTCTACCACATTAGATAAATGCCTATGTATAAACTACATATAAGTATAGGTTTCCTCTGCTGAAAACCACAAGATTATTAGAGAAGAAACAGAGACAGGAAACAACACCCACAGGTAGTTTCTGAGAAGGGCATAGTCAATCATTTCAAATCTAAGCGTTTTTGAGGATGACAGGGACAGGCTTGATTTTCAGATGTGCCACTCAGTGGATATGCAATTTTCATCCTGGTGCAAAACCACTCTGTTTTCATGAACTCAACAAGGTAAGTAAGAGCAACATCAGAAATGAAAATAGAGCCGCCTTCTTCAGAATCTGTAATTAATTTTTCATAAGATATTTGCTTTATATTTATACTAAACCATGAAATGGGTATAATATTGTTGTAAGTAAACAGATACATTTGAAATATTAGTATTAGTTAATTTTGTATAGCTATAAAAATATCTAAGTGAACAACTGAAACAGAGGACTGCTTTATATTGGCTCATAGTTTCAGAGGGTTCCATTGACAGTTGTTTGCCTCATGTGGTTTGGAAGAACATCAAAGCAATGGGGGAGGATATTCTCCTCTTATTGCTGAGTAGGAAGCAGAAAAAGATGTCGAAAGGGTGCAGGGAAAAGATAGCTCCAATGAGCCAAGTCCAGTGACTATTGCTTTCAGATATGTCCTGCCTCTGAAAGTATTCAGACCTCCCAAAATAGCTCCAACAGCTGCCAACCAAGAACCCTATGCATAAGATTTTGTGTTAGTGTAAATCATATTCAAGCTATAATAACAACAACATTATTTCCTAATTTTAAATATTGAGAGCCATAAGCCATAAAAATAGTTCAGGAAGTCTTCACAAAAAGAAATTGAGAAGGGCATTTTTTCCTTTGTAAGTAAATCAGGAAGGTGGTCATAAGTATGCTTCTTAGAGTCCCCTAATCTATTTTTTTTTATTTTTTTTTTATTTTTTTATTTTTGGCCAGTCCTGGGCCTTGGACTCAGGGCCTGAGCACTGTCCCTGGCTTCTTCCCGCTCAAGGCTAGCACTCTGCCACTTGAGCCACAGCGCCACTTCTGGCCGTTTTCTGTATATGTGGTGCTGGGGAATCGAACCTAGGGCCTCGTGTATCCTGGGCCTTGGACTCAGGGCCTGAGCACTGTCCCTGGCTTCTTCCCGCTCAAGGCTAGCACTCTGCCACTTGAGCCACAGCGCCACTTCTGGCCGTTTTCTGTATATGTGGTGCTGGGGAATCGAACCTAGGGCCTCGTGTATCCGAGGCAGGCACTCTTGCCACTAGGCTATATCCCCAGCCCCCCTAATCTATTTTAAAACAGCAATGTTCTCTCACCATTTCTTTCCCCAAATCAAAAGACAGTAATGAGTCTGAATAAGAAGGACAGTCAGCATTGCTAAGTGACAGACCCACATTCCTGCTCAGTCTACATCAATGATCTATACTCCTCAGCAGTGGCAATTTTCTCAGACACAGTGTCAAAATAGTGGCTCATGCCTGTAATCCTAGCTACTCATGAGGCAGAGATCTGAGAATCATGGTTCAAAGCCAGTCCAGGCAGGAAAGTCCATGAAACTTTTTTAAAATTAAGTTTTACTGTAAAGGTGATATATAATAGGAGTTACAGTTACATAAATCAGGTAATGAGTACATTTCTTTTTGAACAGTATCACCCCCTTCCTCATTTGCTCTCAGTTTTTTCCCCCTCCTGACCCTTCTCCCCCCAAGTTGTATAGTTCATTTAAAACATAGTGTCTAGTGAGCAACACTGCTGAATTGGTTCACCTTTTTGTCCCACCATTTCTGGGCTTCCCCTTCCCCTTCCCAAATCAGATAAACTTATATATAAGACAAAAGGTACAGAAATCACAAACCATGACAAAAAGGAATAAACCGAAGGGAAATGAAGAAAAAAATACAACTGAAAACAGTACAATACAATACCTTTTGTTTCCATTTCAATAAGCATCATTTTATATGGTCATATGGACATAACTAGCCATTGTAATACTCTCCTAGGAATATTCTCCTTTGTTCCACTTCTCTGTGATAGTCTTACCTTCAGTTAACCACTAGAAAAACAGAAGAGGAACTGTGGATCAAAGTGGTATTACACTAGCCTTGAGTCCCCCCACCCCCAAAACAAAAGCTCAAGGACAGCACCCAGGACCTGTGTTCAAGTCCCACAAGCAACAAAAAATGAATTTCATTGATAAAGTACATTAATCATGCCACTTAACATCATTGCCATTCATGAGGTAGTGATGTACTTCACTTCCTAGAAGATGCTTTCTCATTGGGTGAATGCAGGGAGGTATATTGGAACAATTTACCAATAATATATTCTCCTTCTGAAGAGTCACAGGCCTAAAAAAAACTGGCACTTGCTGATCACAACTGCTATTCTGTACAGAATCACTGAAAGAAAGATAATCCAGAGCACTAGAATCTCTAGGACAAATGTAATAAAGGAATACACTCCACCCCATGGAAAGTCCCATTATCTGCGGTGGGACAAGGGTTCAGAATATGTGTGTGTGTTCCTTTTAGAGTTTGAGAGTGAAATGTCCCAAAAATCATATCTTTTAGCAGTTTGGTCCCTAGCCGCTAGTGCTGTTTTGGGCTGTGGTATAAACTCTAGGAGGTCAGGATAAGCAGAGGGAAGCAGATTACTGGATGGCACAGTTTTTTTGTTTGTTTGTTTGTTTTGTTTTTCCCAGAACTGGGGACCGAACCTGGGGCCTCCCGCTCGCCAGGCAGCCGCTCTTCCACTGAGCCAGATCCCCAGCCCTGTGGCACAGTTTTGAAAGGTATCATGCCTCTGATATATTCTTCCTGTAATCTCTCCTTGCTTCCTGTCCACCATGAGGTGAACACCATCTGCCACATGCTCTCTCTGCTGCCATGACATTTGACCTCACCTCAGAACCAAAGCAATGGTGCCAGCCAACGTCAGACTAAAACCACTGTACTCAGGAGCTAAAACAACCTTTCCCATCTTGAAATAACTGTCTTTTATTTGCCATGAAGATGAAAAGTGTGCCTAATATACCTCCTCTAAGAGAGTATGTGCATACTGAATTATGTAAATAAACATAGGACCTTTGTGTCTCTATTCTTCCTTCGGCAGAGGATTCTTCCCGAAAACTATGAACAAGTGCTAAAACTGTTCACTGTTAACAGGCAGGTATATATCTCCAAATTTTCATTTTGCCCAAACAGTGCACAAATTTTATAAAGTATATGAATGGATATTTAAAACAGTCTATGTTCCCAACCTTAAAATTTTCATTTGCCCACATCCTGTGTGAATCATTGATGGGGCAGAATCCATAGCCTTGGAAATAAGAAACTGAGTTATTATTTAACATTCTCTTTCCTTTTCTTCTGCCAATACCAGGATTTGAACTCAGAGCCTGGATACTGTCACTTAACTTTTTTTTGCTAAAGGCTAGAAATCTACCACTTGAGCCATAAGTTCACTTCTGGATTTTGGAGGATTCACTGTGATAAGAGTCTCATGAACTTTCCTACCCAGGTTGGCTTGGGACTTCGATTTTCAGATCTCAGTCTCCAGATTGGCTAGGATTACATGCATGAGCCATAGGTATCTGGCTGGAGTTATTTTTCTACTAAATAAATATACTACATAGACATTTGCTATATTCTATATATGCTATAAAGACAAAAATATGGGTAATCTTTTTAGCCAAAGTGAAGAAGCTGTCCTGTCACCTCATTGTTTGGCTCTTTCCCAGTACCTCCTCTTTTCTGAATCCATATTTGGGTCGAAAACAATCCAATAATGTTAGGATTATGGGCATTACCCAAGGTTTTTCATCAATTCTCAGTTTCCTAGAGGGACTTAGATTAGTACCAATGTCTAGTATTTGAGAAAAGTAGCTTGAGGGAGCAAATATTTAAGACTGTGAGTTTAGATTTTCTGATCAAATGGCAAATTTCACCACTGGGAATTCCCCATCCTAACTTTAAAGGCTACTGATTCTCAGCAGGAAATGGGATTCCCAAGTATACCATGCATGTTCTAGAATGTCTTTATAACACTGAAACTTGGCACCTTGGGTTTATCCACGTAAAACATGTGCATGTAATATGAACACCTGAACTTGGAGCCTAGGCTGTGTCTGGTCCTCACCAAAGTGGTGGCTTTGAACAATTATGCTGGAGAATCAACTTGTAGAGCTGAAGTTTCCTTAGATAGTGGCAAGACTTCCCTGGAGCCTGTGCACAAACTGTGACAAGGCCTTGGTAAATGGGTACCAGAGATTGAAGAGTAGAGGGAGTCTTCAGTAGAATGTTAAGCCCGCACCAGTGAGCCCCACTGTGATTGTGTCTTTTGGCATAGGTAATTCTCGACTTGTCTGTCTCTAAGGTATAGCAGTTATTTTTTTAAATGACTCATAATTTTATCCCCAACTTTTCTGTGTCTTATGTAAAGAACTTCTAGTGAAAGCAAAGTACACTTACCTAATCCAAGAAAGTAATGGAAGTAACTACAACCTTAGTATTGAAAGCTCCAAGAAGTTCTTCCTCAATTAGTTATTGAGTTAATGGAGTGCCAAGAGTCAACATCTTACCTTGGTGCTTGAAGAAAATATTAGTTAGTCATGACTAACACGGATGCTTCTTGCTCTTTTTCTGTGGGGTAGTCATGTACATGGCTGAGGAAAACATCTTGATTCTCCAAAGTTTTTATGTATTTTGAATAAAGCATAAGGTAGAAATATGATGAGCCTTTGCATGAAAAGAAAATACCAGGTGAACAATTCCAATTTCTAGTTTATTACTGTCACTGTTGCTTAATTGCAACATCATTCTGTCCAGTTTCCCTTGATACAAATGATATATTGAGGGATGGGAGTGGAAATGGATTCATTTTTCAGTATAAAATGGAATTCACTTTTGAGTATCATACAGAAAACCATCTTTACTTGCAATGAGTATTTTCAACTTTAATAAGATGATATATTGTACTAGTTCAATCTGTGTACAGTCATGTTTTAGACAGACAGACAGATAGACATGTCTTAAAAGCATCAGGAGACATGCAGAGATATTTTGTGTCTCATGAACGGGAAAATATTGAAAGGTAGCTTTAACCATGGAAGCAAATAAAAATTGAAGGAAAATATTTATAATTTACTTCAAGAGACACTACACATGAGTACAAATTTGTTTCTATTGTTAATTTTTTATTAAAAACAGCAAAGAGATTTTATAAATCCAAAGAGAAAATATAAGGAGCCAGCCACTCCATTTGCTGAAGTTATAACTCTATTATGAGAGAGCAGATATACTGTAAAAAGAAATAATGAAAGGCTTGGACAGATGAACTTTGAAGGAAATACACAAAAGACCTGCAGTGTACAAAGTAATTTCTAAGAGATATGTACCTGGATTTCTAAGAGGATACAAAAAATAGATTGGAGAAGAAGCAATATTGGAAACTAAAATGGGAAAATATTGTTCATTATGTGAGCTATGAACAACAGATCTGAAATGATCTTCAAAAGCAAAAATGCATGTACACCAGGCAGGACAAAGGTAGCTTTTTGCATGGAGAAAATAACCAGGGTTTAAAAAATGTTGGCTGGTATGCAAGTGCATACAAATTCATTAACTGAAACATGGTAGTTTCAAGAGCAAAGTCAAATAGGGTAATTCTTTAGAAAGGCAAAGCCAAAGTTCAACAAAAGAAACACCAGAAAGCAGGTACTTGAAATGGGTGGGATGGGGTCAAAGAAAGAGTGGTGGAGGAATGAAGAGAAGAGGGGAAGAATGTACTCAAGAATCTAATGTGTGTCCTATAAAACTAAGAAACGTGAGGAGAAGAATAGGTAAGGGATGAATGGGTGAGAATGTTGAAAGGGGTGACATTGATCAAGAAGCATTATATTCATACACTGCTTTGGTAAGTGGCAACTCTTTTATACAACTACTTAAAGATAATTTCAAAAAGCATGTTCAGAGGTACAAACACTCTATACTTTCTTTGACATCTGAAATCTCAACCTAAAATGTATTTACATATATTTTATGCACATACATAATATGGATATAAACTGTACTATTTAGAGGATGAGAAGAGGGAAGAAGGAAGAGAATTATGAGTGTAAGCAATATCAATATATATTGTGGATACTTATGAAGATGTCATATTGAAACCAACTAAAAGCTGAAAAATGGATGCAAGATGAGAGAAGTGTGACACTAGAGAATGGAGCTAATGTGATCAAATACACATACTTATGTGTGAAACCCTTTTATACAACTAATAATCACTAAAAATGAAAGAATACAAAAAGAACGTGGATCTAGGGCTAGAGCACCTGCCTTGCAAATGCAAGTTCTGACTTCAACTTTCAGAATTTCCCCCAAACAGACGAAATAAATGAAATAAAGCAATGATTGTGGATCTAGCATAGGGATTTGGTTGACTTGGGATATGAACCTAACTGAATTAAGGATATTGGGTCCAAGTAATACTGTCTGGTTCTCACAGCCATCCTGGTAACTTGCTGGGTGCAGGGAGCTTAGCACTCAGCTCTGAAAGATCTAGAGGTGAGAGAGGCAATTCTTTGAACTGCAGATGTCTTGCTGTTTAGCCCCAGGAAAGCTTTACCACAGAAAATGTTGGCCCCGGACTTTCCCTAAATGGTTTGATTTGCGCACCTCTGAGTAGTCCCCTATATGGAAAGTTTTGAGAGTATTTCCCTAAATGGAAATGTTTGCGTGTCCCTGAGTTTTCTCTTATATAGTCCTTGCTTTTTGGGGGGTTGGGTCTCTACCACAAACGTGGGTTTTGTCTTTAAAAGCTTTGTGCAAGTTACATTCTAGGCTGCAGGTTTGTGAGACAGGAGTCCACCTGCAGTTGTCGGGTTTCTAATAAAGACTCACAATTCAACCTCTCAAGATGTGGCTTCTCTGTTTCTCACAATCGAATTCCCCCATAACATAGCCAGATGAAACAGAGCACACAGGATGAGTGTGCTGGAAGGAACTCCCATGATTATAATTTGGAACATAAATGGGAGACCTGGTGATGCTTGGCACTCATAACGGGAGAGCAGGCACTCAAGATCTTGAGGATCAGGAGCTTAGGAAATGAGGATACTCAGGTTAGAGTAGAACTTAAAATATCAATGATATTTGACTCCAAAATTTGGACACTTCTCTGAGTAGGGGTTTCTGCATGCCGATTACCAACCCATGGGATCTCAGAAGAGGACAGCTCAGGTGTTGTGTTCATACTTTTGACAAAAGGATGTTATCAGATTTCTGCTGTGGCTAAACTCTAATAGATTTCAATTCCCAGTGTCCCTGAAATTTAAAAGAAGAAGATCCTCTGGTGTTCTTGCCCCTAAGGAAACTGTGAGACACCATTGAATGAAAGATTTTGTTCCTAAAACATTGCTAACAGGAGGAAGCAGAAAATGAATGGCTGACACTCCTTTCCCCCTGGAATTCCACTTCCTTGTTACTTTGAAGGGACAGCCAGCGGTCAAGAATGGCCCAGGGACCAAGAACGAATACTTATGCATGAGGACAGACGTTTCAGTGCATCTAGGAAATGAAGGAGTGTATTTTGCAGATCATCTTATCTACTTACCTGTTCGTCTTAAAGCACATTGGATGCATGGGCATCAGCATGTGCACAGGGACCAGTTATTTAATAACACCACCAAAATTACATCTACTGACTGAAACCCAAAAATTTTAAGGACTATGATCATGCCATAAGTACAGGAAAGCTCTGTGCTGGTGATTTCAAAGAGAGACTGAAAAAGCCACAGCTTTTGCTTTAGACAGCTGGATTCTAGAGTCATGTTCTGCTAGATCAGCAGTTAAGTAAAAGGAGGAGGTTTGTGGACCCAGAATGATAACATTGGAATTTTTCAAATACTTCTGGCCCTAACCTTTCACAGCAGGTGTCAACAACTCATGGCCTGAAGGAGTATCTGCATGCCATATCATTCTATTATGGTTCTAATCAGTAGTGCTGGAACACTGCAATCCCCATTTTTATGACGATGTCTGTGGCTGCTTTCCTGATGCAGTGGCAGGGCTGGGAAGCTGCAGGACAGACTGGATGAGAAACAGAGACTGCAGTAACTCATGTCTGCTCTTTCAAATGGGGTGTGGTCCCTTAAATTATCGTAACGATTATTGTACTACTACCTTGATTTTTAAAAATGATTTATGACATGTCTTTAATTTGAAGGGGAAAGAATGTATTATTACACTTACTGCTATTGTTGTGAAATGCAATATTCAAAGGCCCATGCAGAATCGCGGTTTCATCATCTTAAGGAAGAGACTGAAGAAAGGGAAAACAGTGACTGGTGGTGACTCAGCCTGTTCAGGCTCCTCTGAGCAACAGCTGCCACATCTGAGCTACACAGAGCAGCAAAAACCCTCATCCTACAACAAATGCCTCAATCCCTACACACAGACTCACATAAATACATTACCATGATAGTCTTGGCATACGTGTGTAATTAAGACAGATTTTCAAGTGTTCCTGCCTACTATGGTAAGTGCTCCATCTCCTATGGCAAAGCCTCAGTGACAGTTTTCAGAAAAGCCATCCTGTAATATTTCCTGCTTTAGAATAGGATTAGCATTACCAATGGGATTTATGAGCATAAAGTTTAGGGTAAGATTTGTGCTTCAGTTGTCAGCCACTCAGGCCATATCAGTCCAAGTCATGAGTGAACAAAAGCCATAAGAAACGTACCAGCTGCATTTATATCCTAAGCAGTCCTGGGACAAACTATTTAAGCAAAATAATGGAGTGGCGCTAGTATTGTCCATGGGCTCAGATTTCCCATCTTACACTCTGTTAGGATCTTTGTGAACTACCATACTGCCTGGCTGACTGTGAAATGGGCATCAGGAAAGACACATCCAAATGTATTCCGACACTCAATTGTCCCAGCTGAACCCTGGAGTCCAGTATGGAAAAGGAGATAGGAAACACATGAGAGTCCCTCTATCAGAATACCCGTGTGGCTCCTTTCTGACTGTAGAGTGTTCTGATACTTTTCACAATTGAACAACATGGCCCCAACTCCCCAGCTCAACTTATTTGTTGGGTAAAATTCTCATAGGTTTTCCAGCCTGTGAAAAGCACCTTTTATTTCCATTTAGCTGCCATTAATTTCACATGCTGTCATTGAAGAAACTGCCTTGACACGTGAGTTACAAGATGTGTTTTCCATGACACATCAAATTTATTTTCCCACCATGAGCATTGAAGCAGAACCAATGTTTCTGCTATGCTTCTCCTGACTCCAATTGCTGTAACTGAATGTATGAAGTAGCAAAGAAAATGCCAGAACCTGAAATTATGGTGGCCCTACTAAGAGCACCGAAGTAAGGATGTATGTGGGAGATGTTTGCCTGCGAGCACTCTTAATATGTGACATGATATATTCTTTTTGTGACAGTCCTGAAGCTAATCTTTTGTTAGGCTTTTTTGAGGGAATGCCCCTGGTCATCTCTCAGTATCATTGAAGAAACAGAATCATTACAGACCAGCGGGATGTAGATAGATAGACAGATAGATGATAGATAGAAAGAATGATTGTATATGACAGAAACACATTCTCAATGATTTTCTTGTTTTGTCAAAGACAAATCAAATTGAGTTTTTGAATTTTCTTTTCCTATCTACAGACAATGCTGAAATATACGTATTTTCAAAAGAGAAAGCTATTCTATTGTTGCTGTTACAATGGCATATATAAAGAATTCATGGGATAAATTTTGTAATATTTGTGCAAAAGCATAGAAATTTATCATTGTATGAGTATTTTATCCTTGGCTGTGTATTAGTGGCTCACATCTGTAATCATGCTGCTCAGGTTGCTGAGATCTGAGGATCACGGTTCAAAACTAGCCTGGGCAGGAAAGCCCATCAAAATCTTAGTTCTAATTAATCACCAGAAAATGCTGAAAGTGAGCTGTGACTCAAGTTGGTAGAGCATTATCTTTGAGAAAAAAAAGAAAAACTCAGTGACAGCATATAGGTACTAAGTTCAAGCCCCAGGAATGGCAAAGACACACAATATGTGTTTATGTATGTATATGTGTGTATGTGTATGTATCATAGAACAACATAAATGATCTCAGCAGTAATCTCATAGTTCCATCAGAAAGCAAACAATCAGGGCTGGGAATATGACCTGGTGGTAGAGTGCTTGCCTCATTTGTATACATGAAGCCCTGGGTTTGATTCCTCTGCATGACATATATAGAAAAGGCCAGAAGTAGTGCTGTGGCTCAAGTGGTAAAGTGCTAGCCTTGAGCGAAAAGAAGCCAGGGACAGTGCTCAGGCTCTGAGTTCAAGCCTCAGGACTGGCAAAAAAAACAACAAAACAAAAAAATCTTCTTCATCTTTCATTGTGAAGATTATTCCAGAAGCCACTATGCTTCCTGAGACACACAGGAGGAAGATCCTCCTAGGGAAGCATTGTGTCTCTGTTCATAGTATAAGCGCAACAAGGGCATTTTCAGCAGTGCAACTCTGAGAAGAAACAGACGTACCTTTAGCTCCATTCTAACTTTTGCAGCTCCTCCTGCATGTGGCATGGTGTTGCTCCATGGGCAGCTTTCCAACTCAGAATAGTTCAGAAAGGTAGTCAAAGTTTGAGGAAGTCTCTACTAATTCCTGATATGTGGCCATAGGTATTTGCCCTAGCTGCTCTGTCTCTTGAGTTTCCTTTTCTAGAAAATTCTTAATATCAGCGTCTATTCAATGCTAAGGTCTGTAGGGAGACAGCCATATGCACTGTGTTTCATCTGACATAGACAGGAAATATACCCATGTCGAATGCAAGAAAATTGCTAGTAATTAATAGAACCACATCTGCTCCATGAAAGAATTATATTTCAGGCTAGGCCGCATGGCCTCTCATTTTGATCTTCTAAGTTGTCTTTTCACAGACGATTACATATTTATGTAAACTTTCTCACAGGCTTCATGGGAAAGAGAACTGAGATTTATTGTGCCTTCTCACTTCCAAAATATTGAAACCAAAAAAGACAATGAATATGTTAAATAATATCCTCCTCAATAATAGTCAAAGAACGTTACTAAGAATGCCATTCTACAATTTTGAATATTCAAATTGTTTAGAGAAACATATCATGTAACTCTTCTTTGTACAGACTCTCAGGATATGGTCACTAGGAAACACCTAAGACTACACAATTAAAAAGTGAAAATTAATTTGTATAGTACATTAGGTATGAGTGAGGAATGGTTCTTCACTTTCTACTGTCTCCTGATTTCATTTTAAGCAACACATCACTCTCTTCTAAATTTTCCTAAAAAGTAAGAATTAAATATGAAAAGTAAGAACTTGGAAATTAGTATGAAACCGCTCATGGCTTTCCAGAAACTTCTGCTTCTTTGGAAAAATGAACAAAGTATAGTGTACAGTGAAATTTTATCTTAATGCCATTGTTATTATCCACATGAAAGATCATTCAATACCTTTCATTCTTGAATTTTCTTCTGTTTTCTTTTTCTTTTTGTCCATTCCTGAGTTTGAATTCTGGGCCTTACATTTGTATAGTTTTCTTGCTCAGCTGGTGCTTTACTGCTTGGACCATGCCTGAAACCCTGATTTTTCCTGGTTATTTTGGATATTGAATCTCATAAACTTTTTTGCCTAAGATGGCCCCCAAATGACCCTAAGACCTCAGTCTCCTAAGTAATTTAGAGTATCGTAGTGAGCTAACAGCATCTGGCTAGAATTTTCATATATATTTTTGCCATACTTTCTCTTCTTTCCTAGATTATGAAATCATTTTGTTAGGCAGAACACTTCAAATTTTACATGTATTCGTGTATGTATATCTTCTCTTATATTGCATCATAAATATTTTAATTGAAATAGTATCTTTTCTGTCCTATAAAAAGGACAGTGGCTTACACCTGTAATCTTAGCTACTCAAGAGGCTGAGATCTGAGGATCATGGTTCGAAGCCACCCCGGGCTGAAAGTGGAGCAGTGGCTCAAGTGGTAGAATGCTAGTCTTGAGAAAAATTTGCTCAAGTATAACTCCCAGGCCCTGAGTTTCAGCCCCAGGACCAGCATATACAAAAAACAATAAAGAAATAAATGAATGGTATATGTGACTCAAGCTATTCATTTACATAGTAGGATGAGATGGAAAACTCACATACAGCAGTAAGTATCTCCTAGTAGAAAGTATAGCAATAATAATAATGTTCCACTATGAAGTAAATGAAAAGCTATGTTTGTATCTGTGTGTGTGTGAGTTTGACGTGATGTGATGTATACAGTAGCATCTCTATCTCCAGTAAAAAAAAATTCACGTTTTTCTGTTAGACAATGTGTGTCTCTGTTAGTACACATGTAGAGGAATGTGTTTTGTGAAAGAGGCTGTGATATTATAGTTTATTCTTTTTCTGAACATATGCAACATGGTTGGAAATGCTAAAAAAAAAAACTCTGAATGATTATATACTGCCAGAATTTTATTCCTGGGCTGGGAATATGGCCTAGTGGCAAGAGTGCTTGCCTCCTATACATGAAGCCCTGGGTTTGATTCCCCAGCACCACATATATAGAAAAGGCCAGAAGTGGCGCTGTGGCCCAAGTGGCAGAGTGTTAGCCTTGAGCAAAAAGAAGCCAGGGACAGTGCTCAGGCCCTGAGTCCAAGCCCCAGGACTGGCAACACAAGCAAAACAAATAAAATGAATTTTATTCTTTTATTTCTGTGATTTATTTCCATGATTAAAAAGTTTTAAAGCTTAATATTCCTTAATATTCCTTTAGTATTCATACATGTATGTGTGGTAAAAAGTATGAATCATGTTGGTGACATACTGCTTCAGTCTTTCATTCTGACAGAAATAATGCATGCTTAATATGAACATAAATATGAATTTATTGTCATATAACTAAGTGGACCCTCCAAATTTGTTGTTTACTATCACGTTTGTGTATAAACTTTGGCATTTTGCCTCATTTTCTGTAAAATAGCAGTTTCCCCTTTCTCCAGCTCCCTTTCTCGTGGTCTCTCTGATATTATCTTTGATCATTCGTAAATAGTATGGAAAACATCTAACCTGTGTTAAATCTCAGACTCTCTGGATATTTTTATGCCTTTATAAACATCCAAACAGCACAGTTTGACTGAACCCAAATCTATACTTTCATATAATGATTAAATACAAAATCAAATAAATATAAAATGCAAGTATTGATCTTGCCCAGTGTGTGCTCTGCAAGTCCATAGTTTTCTTAGTACAATTAAGAAAAAAATGTTCAAAGTAGGTGTTTTTTTATTTATGTATATTTAACAAAAGCAATAATTCAATTGGGCCCCTGCGGCTCACACCTGTACTCCCAACTACTTGGGAGACTGAGATCCAGAGGATCACAATTGAATGCTACCTTGAGCAGAAAAGTCTGCAAAACTCTATCTCCAAAATAACAAGCAAAAAGATAGGCTACAGATGTTGATCAAATGGTAACACACCAGCCAAGTAAGAAAGCCAAGTGAGAGTATAAGGCCTCATTTCAAACTTCATTACTGGCAAAAGAAAAACTAATAATTCATTTTCTATGTTTGGTTCTTAGACTGAAATTAAAATCACTAGTGAAGAATGTCAATTACACAACTGACAGCCATGCCTTTTAGAATTATTAATCTTGAGGATGTATAACTCATTACCTAGGTGGTGGTTTGACATACACTCCAAGGAGAAGAAATCTAAAGTGTGGATTTCTTAGTAAGCATACATCTCTTAAAATGTTCCACATGAATGGCAACACCCATAGATATAAATTAATTTTGTCTCTTTCGTTCAAATTCCTCACCATTGAAAGTCCAAGGTATTATCACAGAGCACCTTGTATTATGTAGCCCCTGGAAATTTAAAACTCCTTATAATAGGGGAAAGAAACTTCTTTTATTAACAATAAGTAGATAGTTCATAATGGTCTTATGTAATAGAGTGGCATTAATATGCTTCCACAAAATGTGTCATTTTGGCACAAATGTTAAGGCATGTAAGAAATAGGTGAAAGAGGAGTGTTGAAATCTCTTCATTTCTTTATGGTAACAAATTCAAATTCCCATGTGAAAAATGTGCCCCATAACACTAGGAATAGAAGAACATTTCTCAATAGGGAGTCAGAACTGAGAAGATTCTGCACAAACAGATCACGATAAAATTATTATCTTCATGTAGCCTCCATACATATGCAATTCTTTTCTAACATTGTCTCTCTCTGTTTAACCAAGCATAAAAACTATTTAGGATTTGTCACTTCTTTGGGACTTCATTTCATCATACAAGCCTAGGTTTCCTATAAAGTATAAACCTGTATGCTTTTTCACATTCATTTAGTCTGTTAATTTAATGATCAGGCCCAGCTTAAAACATTGAGTAAAGGCAAATGTTTGCTTCCCAAACATAAGAAAATATAATTTGTCTATTTTTGTACCTCTGTGACACTAGATTTGTCAATAAAATTCTGTTTTCCCTAGTAGTAATTCAATTTTGTCAGGGGAATTTTTAGTATCTAATGCTAAAATGAAAAATATATTATAAACATTATGAAATCATAAAATTGGCTTAACCCTCTTTCAGCTCTTGTAAATTTTATTCTATGTCAACCAACAGAATCCAACAGCAATCATTAAAAGCTAATTAAGTTCTCCCTGCACACATATTTGACTATTTTAAGACACAGATGCAAGGAAATGGAGTGAGCAACTGGTGACTCAGCTACTTAGTTTGCTTCTCACTAGAAGCTGACAGTGTTTCTCAAGTTGGGGGGGCGGTCAGAAGCAGAATTTCCAATTAAATAATTTGCTGCCTCAAATACACAGAGATAGAAGCACGCAAAACCAGTCATAGCAGTGGTAGACACCAATAGGATTGTTATAGATGCATGTAAATATCCTTGTAAATGCTTTTCATCCTCTGGTCATTATACAGAATAACCCAGTTGTCATAGAAACCAGAATATCAGCACAAAAAAGTCAGTTTACATTAGCTTTTCACTGAAACTGGAAAATACAAATTCATCCTAAGAATCAGTGTAATGAATGAATAAATACCATATTAGAAAAGAGCATATTATCAATCCCTCCTCCTTAAAAAAGACCACCAATTTCAAAACAATGAGATAAAGTGAAAAGAAAAAGATAAAGATAGTTAATCATTATGGATTTCCTGTCAGACACACCAAATCTGGTCTCCGAAGCTAAGACTATCTCAGAATTTGAAGTAACAGATGTTCTTTTTTTTCTTTTTTTTTCTTTTTTTTTTGCTGGAAGGGATGGTAAAATCAATATGTCTCAAAAAAAAATCCCAAACCTACTACAAACATTCAATCCCTTCAGCTGAGGTGGCACAGAAGGTTAACACATTCTTTCTATTGCACCTTAAATTCATCCTCAGACTCAGTGCTTTGCATCAGAGCCCAGTGATTCATATATGACTCATAATGTTAAAACTAATTGAATGAATAAGGTAGAACAAAAAATCTGTTAGAATCTGGACAATGAGACAACTATAATGAGGACACAGATGGTGAGTAATACATGAGAAAGAGATTTTGCCTCCACCAACATCTTTGTTGATAATGGACCTACTTGATTAGAGCAATCCCCAGGAATCCAATGAAGCAATTTTCAAGGATGTTTGGTAGCTTAGAAACAATATAGAAAAGAGAAAATTTGATGACAATTAGCTCTTTAGATACAGTATTAAGAAACAAGCTATTGAGGAGTTGCTTGGGTTAAAGATACTGGAAATTTTTCAAGTATTTCTAATTTCAAAACAAAATGCTGTCAATTCCCTTTTCTTACTACTTCTCTCTAAATACTAAAGAAATAATTCAATAATTAATCATGGAACAACTCTGAAGGTAGATCAAATAGGTGTCAGGCCAGGGAAGTCTAGAACTGAGGAGAGACATCACTATGAGCCCCTTGTGCTTGCTTAAAAAAATCTCCAGCATATTCCTACCCTGATACCAGAAAAGTCTGTAACTAGGAAGCACCAGCAGGAATGGAAGAAAAACAAAACTAAAAAAGAATAGCCTACATTTTCTAGCCAAAAAAAATTAAAACAGGATAGTCAACAAAGACCTAAAGGGATGATCCATTCTGCTTAACAATGGAAACAATGATAGCTTAATTCATCACCTTAGTTTAGTCCGTGTGTCTAAGCCATTAATTCACCCCACACTCTTAAAAGGAGCCATGCCAGGTGAGTCCATCATACCATCAGTGATCAAGACCAATTACTTCATGAACTCCCATCCAATGGTATTAAACGTAAATGTCACCTTTAGGAATCCCCTTTAGGAGACTAGCAGAATCCATATGATGTCTGTAAGAATAGCACTAGCACATGATCTGAACACTTAAATTAAGATTGGAGTTAAAAGCCATAAAATATGGCTAAGCTCTTCAAGCGAGATCTAAATAGGGTGAATACCTATTCAAATTAAATATTTATATAAGATCAATAGCGCGCTAACATGAAGGCCAAAGTGCCCTGGATTGAATCAAAAGGTCACTCCTCATACCAAGAAGCACAGAACACAAGTTAAATGATCTGCTCATTGAAATAAGTCAGATATACAAATTTAAGTACTATGTGATCTAAATTTTATATACCATCTAAAACAATTCAATTCATAAAAACTGAGAGTAGAATTGTGGCTACTAGGAATGGGAGTTAGGGGAAATGAGGACATGTTAGTCAAAAGGTGCAAAAACTTTAAATGATGTAGATCAATGAATTAACATTTAATTATTTATACTATTGATGATGAAAGCAAAACCTTATCAATAGATTAGATAGGAATGCACACATTTGTTTATTCAGGTTAGAAAGACAGCTGCTCAGGATACGCATCTGTACTTCTTAGCACCAGTTAAGTTTTAGAAGACACCAGTCTGGTAGTTTGAGAGACTCAAAAACAAGAAGAACTCATCTCAGACCCCTTGGACTCTGCAAAATATTTGCAGTGTAAGTCTAGAAATACAACTTTGTATAAACTGAATAGCTCTTTTCAACATTCTCTTCAGTGAGGAGAAAATATAGAAGGAAACCAAGACATACTTTCCAGCCTTTATAATTATCACTGAAGATAAATATTGGTAGGAGTGTTGGATTTAGAAAATAAAATGATAATAGGATGTCCAAATAAATTTGAATTTCAAATACACAATATGGCATAAGATATGCTTACATTAAAAAATATGAATTTTATCTGACTCCATATTGGAGTTATGTGAAGTTGTATGTTTTAGTCAGAGAGATATCAAGAAAGATAAGGGGGCTTTAGTTCAAGCTCTGCCATTCAGTACTTTCAGTTGCTCATCCTCTTTGTGGTTTCACTTACAGAGAATACTTTTAGCTCCATTGAGAATCTTCTCAATTTAAAAGTAGTTTAACAGCTCTTTCTGTAAAACTCACACCTAGTTTGTACTTGAGCATGCCAACATTGTTTTCATTCCCTTTCATAACTTCTTTTCCCTAGATTCAGAAAGTGAGGAGCGTGCACATTACCTGAAATGATTTAGGCATGGGATTTGGAGTTTAGAAGTCAATAACACTTCTCTCTAGAAGAGGATTCTATACAATGAGTGACTTTTAGGTACATGAATTGAGAGTGTGATTATTTTAGCATCTTTATACATCTGTTTTGTGCTCAATAATGCCACAAGATTATTCATTGCCTTAGATTATGGTTTTATTGACACAAGATTATTTGTTACTAAACAAAATGAAAATTACTATCAATAATTTGAGGGGATAGAATAAGTAATCAAAGATCTAGGCTAATATGGAGTATTATATGCCTAGTGAGAGAATGAGATGGATCTAAAAATATAAATATAAAAATAATCCAACACAAAAAATCACTTTATATGTCAATGTGTTACGCATACACATGTGTAGATATACATAGACACATACTTATGTGTATAATATATATTATATTGGATTCTTTATTAGTAAATGTCTTGTTAATGTTAATCTCCCAGTAATGCAGTGGAAAAACTGCATTTCTCAAATGAGACATTTACAAGTTACTTGGACACAGTTTTCAGAATTTTCAAATGGCAGCATTGTGTATTTTGAATATGAATGGAAATAAAATCTATTGACTGTCATTGCCATAAAACTCACTCTGTGACAAATGAGCTAAACATGAACCTTTCCATATTTTTTGTGACTAATAATTATAATACAATGTGGGGTTTGAGATTAAAATTTATAAATGAATTTAGCATTTGAAATTAATTATAGCTAAGGATAAAAGCTAGAGGGTTACTTTGGATGTATTAAAATAATAAAATTGTGGATAACTTTTCTCTTACCTTTACATCTATTAACATTATTATGTTGCTTTATTGTAATTACATAAATACAAAGATATTGATAATTTAAATTCTCATTTATTTGAGAAAAGGGTTAATCTTGAGTTAACTTTGAGAATACTATACCATATCTTCATCCTTGGTTTAGAAATTAGCTCTATCTATATAAATTTTTCTAGTAAAATAAAAGATATTTAGAAAAAAATTGCATTTCTCACAAGTGTACCCAGCAAAACTACCATTTACTTAAAGGAAAACTCTCTTAATTTACTATATTAAGTACTTTGGTCATGTATTGATCATCTAGACTCTTGATCAAGATAAGCACAATGTTTAAAGCTGGCCCAGGCAAAAGTTGGTGAGTCTCTGTCTCAAATACCAGCTGAACATAGTGGTTCATGCCCAGTTCACTCAGGACCACAGACTAATCTATCAAATCTTTGTTAGAGTTGGGGCCTGAGAGAAATCAGCAACAGATCCTATTTGAAAAACAAACCATAAAAACACAAGGACTGCAGTCTGTGTTTCAAGGGGTAAAGTGTTAATCTAACAAGCTCAAGTCTTTGAGTTCCATTTTAAGAACTGGGGAAAAATCACATGAATTTACTGTCAGAGAATTCTAAATTTTAATGGCCTGACAAATATTTCACTGGACTAAATTGAGGTGTTGGTGGGGGAGGTGTGTTATTGTTTTCTTAGAATAGGGAAAATCAGTTTCATTCCATTTTCTAAATTCTCGGTATTCCTTGGCTACTCCTTCCTCAATTTTCAAAGTAGTAATGATTAACAGAGTATTTCTTTTTTTATCACATTTCTCATTTTGACCTCTTTTCTGTTCTTATTTATCTTTTCACCTCAGCTTTTTTTCTTTTAGCGTCAGAACTTGGACTTGAACTCATTTTACAAATGAATATTGATAATTTGTGTCTTTTTGCAAAATTTCCTATTTCATATAAGTAATATAATTTGTTGACACAATGTATTGATATTTCAGATAAGTGATATAATTTATTAGTACAATTTATTTCATTGGATCTTTTTAGTCTTGTGTAAGTTCCATACTAATGGACCCATTTTAAATGAATCTTTTTATTTTCTCAATGTACATAACATTGTTTTTACTTATTGGCAAACTTTTCAGAAAGTTGACTTTGGTTGCTCCTTGTCATATTTTTCTATTCTTCATTTCAAAATATCTGCTACAATCTTTACTTTTTTCACTTCTGAAAGCTTTGAACTTAGTTTGCCTTATCATTCTAGTACTTTAAAGCATGAATTTTAGAATTTCAAGCTAGGATCCTTCTTATTATAAACAAGTAGAACTACAATTTTTTCTGAGAACTACCTTCAATGCAATGCGCTATGTAATTTCTGTGTATTTGTGAGCTTCATAGTCTTCCTTACTGATTTAGTCATCTTACATTATACTGTTCTAGTTATATTACATTATGATCAGGAATAACTTTATATAATGATTTTTTTGGGCAGTCCTGGGGTGTGAACTCAGGGCCTGGACTCTGTCCCTGAGCCTCTCTGTGCTGAAGGCTAGCATTCTATCATGAGCCACAGCTCCACTTCTGGCTTTTTCTGAGTAGGTTATTGGAGATAAGAGTCTTGGTCTTTCCTGCCTGAACCATGATCCTCAGATCTCAGCCTCCTGAGTAGTTAGGATTACAGGCATACACCACTGTTGCCCAGCTATAATGTCACTTTTCATTTTTACAATTATTAAATACTTATTCTGTGTCCTAACAAATGGTATATTTTGGAATATTATCCATTCACAGTTAAGATGGATGTTTATTCTGGTGTTTTAGGGTTGAGTTTGTGTATATATATAATGTATATAATATATATATATATATTAGGATTGATTGGCTCATCATGTTCAAATCCTCTTTTAACTTGTTCTTTTCTGTATGTTTGAAAGAAGATAATGAAAGACCATAGCAATTGCTGTTCAGTTATTTGTCACTTCAGTTTTGTCCATGCACTGAGGAGGGGGCTTAGCTGTTAGCTATGTATGTTCCTTTTTTGTTTTCTTTGCGCTGGATCTGGGACTTGAAGTCAAGGCCTGAATGCTGTCCCTAAGCTTTTTGCGGAGGGGTAGTGCTCTACTACTTGAGTCACAGCTTCACTTCTGGTAAATTGTAGATAAGTTTCTCATGGATTTTTCTTTCCCAGGCTGGTTTTGAACCTTGATTGTCTGATTTCAGCCTCCTTAGTAGTTAAGATTACAGCCATGGGCTAACTCCACCTAGCTATGTATAAATTGTATTTTTAATTGTTACATTGTTTTCACCATGAATGAGTAGAATTTATTCTAAGTATTCAACGTTGGTTTAGCATTTCAAAATCAATTAATATAAACCATAACATCAACAGGCTAAAGAAGAAAAATCACAGGATGAAAAAAACTCAGAGTAGAATAAAGGAAATCTTTGTGAACTTCAATTTGATAAATTATATCTATAAAAACAAAGGCTAACCTCATAGTTTTCTATATAGCATGATGTTGTAAGATTCGGATGGTATTGACATAATTTTTCAACTTTAGGAAAATTTCTTCCTACTGACAATACACATTCAGTAAAAAACATACCTCAAGTTTTGAATTTTGATATTCTGGACTAGTGATGCTTGGTTAAATGTACATTTGCAGTGCTTGTAATACTTAGTGCTGGGAAGGAGGTATCGCTCTTATTCAGTCACATGATGTGAGGGGAAGCAACTGATAGGGCACAGTGGAGGTATTCCATAAACTACCATGTTGTTTAAGTTAGGGATACACATACAATGTTTTTCATTTTGATGTGTTTATCTAGACCATAATGCTATCTATCATGAATAGAGAAGACTCTGTATATTATGTACGGTAAAATAGCATCTAGTGGAACAGTCAATCAATCCATCATGTCACATAGGTTTACCTATTTGTCCTTTCTGTGCCAAGGACAATAGTATTGTACTCATATTATGATATACCAAATATGATATACTATTGTTGTATAATGTATCTTTCCACTAACTTAATCCTACATATCTAGACTTGGCACATTTGATCTACATCTTCTTGCCTGCTCTTCCCTTTTTTTTTTCCAAATTTTTATTATCAAACTGATGTACAGAGAGGTTACAGATTCATACGTTAGGCACTGAATACATTTCTTGTACTGTTTGTTACCTTGTCCCTCATTCCCCGCTCCCTCCTCCCCCTTTCCCTTTCCCCCCATAAGGTGTTCAGTTCACTTACACCAAACAGTTTTGCAAGTATTGCTTTTGTAGTTGTTTGTCTTTTTTATCCTGTGTCTCTCGATTTTGGTATTCCCTTTCAATTTCCTAGTTCTAATACCAGTATAGACGGTTTCCAATATACTCAGATAAGATTACAGAGATAGTGTAGGTACAACCACAGGAAGGTGATACAAGAACATCATCAATAATAGAAGCTACAGATACACATGGGACATTGAAAGTAGTTACAACTGTGATATAACAATCATTTCCATAACATGGAGTTCATTTCACTTAGCATCATCTTATGTGTTCATAAGGGTATAGCTATTGGGCTCTTGTGATCCTCTGCTATGACTTACCTAAACCTGTACTAATTATTCCCAATAAGGGAGACCATAGAGTCCATGTTTCTTTGGGTCTGGCTCACTTCACTTAGTATAATTTTTTCCAAGTCCTTCCATTTCCTTACAAATGGGGCTATGTCATTCTTTCTGATAGAGGCATAAAATTCCATTGTGTATATGTACCACATTTTCCTGATCCATTCGTCTACTGAGGGGCATCTGGGTTGGTTCCAGATTCTAGCTATGACAAATTGTGCTGCGATGAACATTGTTGTGCTGATGGCTTTACTGTGATTTTGTTTGAGGTCTTTTGGATAGATACCCAAAAGTGGGGCTGCTGGGTCATAGGGGAGTTCTATGTTTAGCCTTCTGAGGAATCTCCATACTGCTTGCCAGAGTGGCTGAACCAGTTTACATTCCCACCAACAATGAAGTAGGGTTCCCTTTTGGCCACATCCCCTCCAACAATTGTTATTGTTAGTTTTCTTGACACATGACATTCTTACTGGGGTGAGATGGAATCTCAATGTTGTTTTGATTGGCATTTCTTTGATGGCTAGTGATGTAGAGTACTTTTTCATATGTCTCTTGGCCATTCTCATTTCCTCATCAGAGAAGTCTCTTTGTAAGTCTTTAGCCCACTTGATGAGGGGGCTATTGGTTCTTTGCGGTTTTGTTTTGGAGGAAGGTAATTTTTTTAGTTCTGCATATATTTTAGATATGAGGCATTTGTCCGTTGAATGGCCGGTAAAGATCTTCTCCCAGTCTGTGGGCTTTCTATTTATCTTGCGAGCTATGTCCTTTGCGGTGCAGTAGCTCTGCAGTTTGATGCAGTCCCATTTGTCCCACCTTTCTTTGATTTGTAAGGCTTGATATTTCTAATTCTTTACATAGGGCACAATATCATATTTTCTAATGGATGAGTAAAATTCCATTGTGTATATACACCACAGTTTCTTGAACCATTTGTCATTTGTGGATTATCTAGGCTGATTCTATATCTTGGCTAGGGTGAATAATGCTGCAGTGAAAATGGTTGTGCTGGTGGTTTTACTGAAGCCTGGTTTGTGATCTTTAGGATAAATGCAAAAGCAAAGTCAAAGCCCAACAAAATAAATACTAGGAAATAGGTACTTGCAAAGGGATTGATACCAAGGGGAGAAGGGTAGAAAAATGATAATGAGGAGAGGGGTGGGGAATGCATTCAAGACTTTAGTGTATATACTACAAAATAAAATGAAGTAAGGGAAGTTTGGATTGGATGTGGGTGAGAATGTTGAAAGGGTCACACTAATCAAGATGTGTTGTATTCATAAAATGTTTGCTGAATGGGAACTCATTTGTACAACTATTTAAGGATAAGTAATAGAAAATAAGTCTTGATCTGTTTGGGAATAGACGTTACACAATAAAGTAAACCTAGAAGGAAAGTCTGGACCATTTTATTTATTTATAAAGAAGTATTCTAACTCTAAATAGATTATAAAGCACTTTATCAACTTCTTTAATCAATATAGATATAATCCATACTATTTGGGATATTGAATATGATGGAAATATGAAAGAAAACTTCACACATATGAATACACACAGAGACACCTATGACAAATTCTAGCTATGACAAATTGTGCTGCGATGAACATTGTTGTGCTGGTGGCTTTACTGTGATTTTGTTTGTGGTTTTTTGGATAGATACCCAAAAGTGGGGCTGCTGGGTCATAGGGGAGCTCTATATTTAGCCTTCTGAGGAATCTCCGTACTGCTTGCCACAGTGGCTGTACCAGTTTACATTCCCACCAACAATGATGTAAGGTTCCCTTTTGGCCACATCCCCTCCAACAATTGTTATTGTTAGTTTTCTTGATATATGACATTCTTACTGGGGTGAGGTGGAATCTCAATGTTGTTTTGATTTGCATTTCTTTTATGGCCAGTGATGTAGAGCACTTTTTCATATGTCTCTTGGCCATTCTCATTTCCTCATCAGAGAAGTGTCTTTGTAAGTCTTTAGCCCACTTGATGAAGGGGCTATTGGTTCTTTGCGGTTTTGTTTTGGAGGAAGGTAATTTTTTTAGTTCTGCATATATTTTAGAGATGAGGCCTTTGTCCGTTGAATGGCCGGTAAAGATCTTCTCCCAGTCTGTGGCTTTTTGTTTATCTTGTGAGCTATGTCCTTTGCCGTGCAGAAGCTCTGCAGTTTGATGCAGTCCCATTTGTCCAACCTTTCTTTGATTTGTCGCATTTCTGGGTCTTTGTTAAGGAAGTTCCGTCCTGTGCCAAGGAGCCCAAGTGTTTCTCCTACTCCTTCCTTTAGTGTTTTCAAGGTGTCTGTTTTGATTTCGAGGTCTTTAATCCATTTGGAATTGATTTTGGTGCAGAGTGATATATAAGGATCTAGTTTTAGTTTGTTGCATGTGTTGAACCAGTTTTGCCAGCACCATTTGTTAAAGATTGCCTGCTCTTTTCACCAAAACACTTGTATCCAGCTTGATTTTCTATGCCTACATATTTGATACTTCAGAAAATGTTTATATATTCCTTTTAACTTTATTTTTTAACTAGCATACATTAATAATATGAAGAGGTTTCACTGGGATAATGCCACACATATATAGAGTATACTTTGAAGAATTGATTTCCTCCATTAATATTCCCATTCCTTCTCTCCTTCTTGCTTTCCAAAAAGTGTTTAGAGGGTGTAATTCTGCCATCTTCTTATGTATATATGTAAGTTACTTTTATCCTCTTCACTCCACAGTATCCTTTCATTTCCCCCTCTTCCTCTTGCTGATATTCCATATAAAGCACCCCCATGTCCCACTGTAAGGACTGTATATTCCCCAATAAGTGAGGACATACAATATTTAGCTTTCACAGCTTGGTTCCAGTTCTATTTTTCCTGCAATGTCATAATTTCATTCTTCTTTATGGATCAGTAATATATGTTGATTGAGTGAACTTTTTGTCAATACCTATTGCCTTTCTATTGTAACAATTTGAAATTTTTTGTATTACCAACATGATTACAGCTCTCTTTGTTTACCCTTCCTAGGGGTTTTGTTACTGCTATTGTGCATTATAGTTGTTTACTTTTATACAGGTTTTATAAAATGTTATGAGCCACATAGCTTTGTCATGTGTGCTCCCTGAAGTCTGTTTTATTGTTGGAAACAGCCCATGCTTTGACAGATTTCCTTACATATATGGAACCATTAAAAAAAAGAAAACGGGACAAGCACCAGTAGCTTGTGCCTGTAATCCTAGCTACTCAGGAGACTGAAATGTGACAATCATGGTTTGGAGCCAGCCTGGGGAAGGAAAGCCCACGAGGCTCTTATTTCCATTTAAGCACCAAATTAGCTGGAATGGGATTGTTGCATTGCATAAGTGGCAGAGTGTCAACCTTGAGCAAAAGAGCTTAGGGATAGCACCAGGACTTGAATTCAAGCCCCATGACAGGCACAAAAAAGAGGAAAAAAGAGAAAGGAGTATACTACTACATTTGGTTTGTTCTTTGAGATGGGTGTGTGTGTGTGTGTGTGTGTGTGTGTGTCTCACATTTTCCCCAGGCTGCCTTTGAGCTGTGATCCTCTTATCTGCTTCCCAATAGCTGACATTGCAGGTAGCCACCAGACCATTTTTCTTCCCCTTTTAGGGTTAAATATTATTGCATTATATGTATATAATACACACTTTATCATTATATTAGTAGGTACTCACTCTACTTATTTTTTTAAAAAGCTAACTGCTTAACAGATTAAGGGAGTTCTTTCAGGACACATTCCAGAAGGCATTGGCACTGTAGGCAATGACAGCTCATGTGAGTTATTATCCCTGAGACTGTTCAAGTGGGGTAATCTGAGAAGTGATAAAGTGATGTGATACTCCTGATTTTGTGTGTTTGAGTAAAATATTAAAAGGGAAAACATTGAAAGATGAAAAACAGAAAAAATTACAGAATAAAGTTCCAAATTAAAAATTAATAATATTTTCAGCTATACAATGTGTTTATGTTTTGACACAATTCCAATTTTGGGTTTAGTCATTTAGACACTTTAAAGTTACGTTTCTAATTTACGTTTATTTTCCTTATGTTTGTTTACATATTAATGCTTGACATTTTTATTCTTAAACATGCTTTATTCCAAGTTTTGTTAATTGAGTTAATCATAATGACCATGGTGGCTGGCACCAGTTCTTTGGTGATGTGTGTGTGTGTGTGTGTGTGTGTGAGAGAGAGAGAGAGAGAGAGAAAAACAGAGAGAAAGAGAGAGAGAGAGAGAGAGAGAAAGACCACTACTGAATGATGTTCCAATGGATCTTCCGATCTAGATGGCATTCTCAAAGGAATGTGGGTGCTTCTGTGTCTAGCTTCACTGCGAACTAATAAAAAGGCCAAAACCAGACCTGTATATTCTCATGAAGTTATAAAAGCTAACATAGACATTTTCAGTGAGGCTCAATTGGTAGAGTTCTCTTCTCCCTAAAAACATAATGGCCAACATAAACCTATTAAGTAAAATTTTATATATATTACAATGCCTCACCCCAGTCCTTTTTTGATTATTTTTTGGATAGGGTTCTGAATTCTCTGGGACTTGCCTAAGACCATGATACTCTTACCCACACCTCCTATATAGCTGGGGCATGTAGGTTAAGCGAATACACCACCATGCCTGGCTTGTGGGGCAGCTCTCACTAACTTTTTTGCATGGGTTGGCCTTTAGCCATGACTCTTCTAATCTTCACCTCCCTGCTAGCTGGAAATACCAGATATCCACCAAAAGGCAATATGTTTTCATATTTAATCCCATATGGGAAGGATAACATTTACCGTATTATTAATTTAGGTGTTGTGTATTTGCTCAAAACCTTCATGGTTGTTTGTAGTAATGTTTGCTTTTAATCATTTTTATTATCTTTAGTTCTACAAAGGAATTTCATGTTAATGTACACAATGCATCTTTCTCAGTGTCACTCTTTCCATCATTGTCCCCCTGCCATCTATGCCAACCCTGCCTAGATCCTTTTGGGTTCCAATAGCATTTTGTATATACTTAGGGGGGTATTAATAGTGTTTGGATATATTATAGCAATAGCTACTGAGACTATCCTGAGACTTGGAGATCTATGGCAGTAATGTTCAGTATATAAATGCTAGTTCTTTTAATGGAATTATGGTAATGCAATTACAAGAAAAATATGTCCCAGTCTATGCTAGTATACATTACCCAGTTCCTTTATTGCCTTCTGAACATCGTTCTCATCTGTTTAGAGATTGAATCTTGTCTCTTGAACTGCAATTCCTTATCCTTTAATTGGAAGCAATAAAAGTATCAATGCTGGATATCAGGTAAAACCAGCAACATTGAAACCAGCAAGATGGCGCTGAAACAATAGGGAGGCACCCCAACTCACTCCAACCAAATAGTGAGCTAAGAGCTCCAACATACAATGCCCCATCAAGAGACAGGCAAATTCAACAACCAGAACAAACAGAGATCCACAGGAAACAAAGGAACAAAACAAAAAAGAGCCTATAAACTGCATGAAACCAGAAAATATCTGGGGTACCCGCCCCCCTGCCCCAACAGGGACAGGCCGGGCAAGTGGCCACGGTGCTGGGGACGGCAGGTCTCCAGTGAGCTCAGACACTACAGCAGAAAAGTCCCACTGTGAATGCGGAGAACAAACAGCAGGAGCTCCACTGGACCCAGCCCATTCGTAGACCGGGTGGAGCCAAACAGTGGCATGGAACACAGAATGGACTGAATGGGCCGGGACCAGATAACAGTGAGGGAGCCGAGCACTGCAGACACGGAGAGCTGAGGCCGCCGCTGCCACACCCCGCCCCAGAAAATCCCACAGCACCGTGGAACACACAGTCTCCAGGACCAGCAAGTTCCCCATCGCCCCCCCCCCACCCAAATGGGAGATCAGCTCTGGCAGAGACCCAAAACTTGACGTTGACTTCATTGTAAGGGGACAAAGAAATCAGAACTTCCTCCCTCTCTCCCCCTCCACACCCGGAGGGAACAAAAGAGCCCCATATCTGGTGGCTCTAGGATCCTACAGCTCCTGGGAGAACACAGGAGCAACACCTGGGAGAAGCAGGTGGAGCAACTCCCAACAAAGTCGCCTGGGGAGACACATTAGGCCAGTATCCCCCAGCACCCCAGCTGGGGTGCCTGAATTTGCATGCACGAGCCCCCCCAGCAGGGACCTGGGGGCTAGCAGGCATTCGGCCTCCAGCTGAAGTGCTGGGGTTTGCGTGGACTTTCTGAACAGCAGATGCATGCATGCTCGTGTGTAATACCAGTCCAGCAGGGTCACCTGGGCCTGAGCACATGCGCCCCCCACAGCAGAGACACAGAGAGGCCTCAGGCACACCTCACACTTGAACCCATTTGGGGGGGTCATGCATACCACCCCCCAGCAGAATCACGAGAGGGCACAAGCATCCCCCCAACATTCTGGGACAGTTCACCCTCAAAAGAGGCACGTGAGCTCACACGCATGGGCCCACCAGCAGCCTGGAGGGTTCAAACGCACGCGCCCACCCCCTCCCAAAAAAGGACCAAGCTAGTCAGTGTCCTTGCCCTCTGTAGGGCTCTCGGCCCACACGAGCTTCTCCCGACCCATGGGGGAAGGGCGGGAGTGTGCCCTAGTGGGGTGAGAAAAGCAGAGGACATGTGTAAGTCACGAAAAACACCCACCCAGCCCCTTTATGTTTAAACAAGGGCTCAGGACACCAGGTGTTTCAGGAAAAACGTCGCGTTAAATCCAAAGGCTGTATTTTCAGGGTGAGGTTTATATAGCAGTAATGGTGGCAGGAAGGGGAGGGATTTGGAGTGGCTAGCTAGACATGGCGACAGGCTGATAGGGCTGTCCTTCACAGTGACGTCACGGGACTTCCTCTATGGGCAGTCGTCATGTCCCATAGGACCGCCCCTGGGTTCCTCATCTGCCGCCATCTTGGTGCGCACGTGGTCCAAGGCAGGAGGTGGTGCTGGTTAGAGCCAGCCTTCCCGGTCTGGACCAGGAGAGGGTAGGCGTGGCTAACAGCCATGCAGTCCCAGGGCTGGAAAAGAGGCAAGCCTATTAGGGCCACCTCCTCAAGCCGCAGCCAGCGCCCCACAGCCCTCCAGCAGGAGGGCCCTGGCACCTGCTCACCCCGGGAGTGCACAGTGGGGCATGCCATCCCTCAGTGGTAACACTCGCTCTGCTCTGATAGGTGCACTCTGGAGCCACAGAAACTAGCAGGGAAAGAAACAAAAAAGAGAAAAGTCTCCATGCCATGCTGAATTGGCGACCCACGAACCCCCAACAGGGGCTCATAAGGGACAGCACAGCACGGCAACAGAACATGGACCCGCAGAGAAAGCCACAGAACTTACCCACCATCAACTGCAGAGAAGGTGAGCTGGCAACAGCCAAGGGGGTACATGCATAAGAGCAGTAAGGAACAACAACAGAGCTCAAACACGCAGCCATGGTACAAACAAGTCCCTTCTGGCAGACCAGTGGGAACCAGCACAAAGCCAAGCCAAGGCCACCACCTACAGGCCACTGAAAGGAAGTAAAGGGGGGGAATCAAGAATCCATAACTCCTTCATCCCAGATGCGTAAATAACAAAGAAATATTACAAATTTTATGAAAGGTCAAGCCAACTCGCCAGCTCTAACAAACAGTATAACCAAAGAAGAGATGGAGAATAAAAAAACATTTGAGGCTATGATAGCAGAAATTATTGAAAGCATCAGGAATGAATTCCAAAAACAATTTCAGGAATTCAGAAAGGAATTCTCAAAGGAACTTCAGGAAGTCAAGAAAGAAATGGAAGTAAAAATAGATACAGTGCACTCCTCATTTAAAGAAGACCTTAACATACTGAGAACAGAAATGCATGAAAAAATGGAATCAAAATTCAACTCATTAAAAGAAGAAATTACCACACTGAGAGCTGATCTAGCAACCATAAACAGCTTACTGGCCTCAATTCAGAATATATTGTAAGCAACGACTCAAAGGATTGATTAATTGGAATCTAGGGTGTCAATTCTGGAAGAATCCAGGAGATAGTGGACAGGGAGAAGAGATATAATCTTTGCATATAATCGGAATAGATATAGGAGAGGAGTATCAGAGCAGAGATATCCAACACATATTCAATAGAATTATTACAGAGATTTTCCCAATCTCAAAAGGGAAAACCTTACCCAAATAACAGAAGCATATAGAACACCTAGCAGACCAGACCCTATTAGAAATACCCCCAGATACATCATAGTCAAGGCCTCAGATCTTAACAACAAGGAACATATCCTGAATTCAGTCAAAACAAAGAAAGACCTATACTACAATGGAAAAAGGATCGGAATCATTGCAGACCTCTCCACACAAACTTACCACGCACGAAGAGCCTGAAAGAACACCATCCAAGTCCTGAAGGCTAACAACTGCCAACCCAGACTTAAATAACCAGCAAAATTAGAATTTGCTTTCGATGGAGAAAGAGAAACCTTCCACAGCAAAGAAAAATTAAAGGAATATATGAACAAAAAGCCAGCCTTACAGAGAATTCTAAGAGGAGGTCACCCAACAGAATTCACCCAAGACCAAGGAAACCCACTAGCCAGAACCCAATAACAAAACATCTTAATAAACACAAGAAAGAAAGGAAAAAAGCAAAAAACAGGTTAATAGGAAAACAGAAGGGAAAAAAATCACACCTATCCATAGTAACTATAAACATCAATGGCCTTTGCTTGCTGATAAAAAGAAAAAGATTGGCAGAGTGGATATGAAAGCAAGACATATCTATCTGTTGTCTTCAAGAGACCCATCTTACAGCAAAGGACAAAAACAGGCTCCGAGTGAAAGGATGGAGTCAGATCTTCCAATCAAACGCACCTACCAAAACTGAAGGGGTAGCCATCTTGATTTCAGAGAAGCTAGACTTCTCATTAAAATCAGTTCAAAAAGATAAAGATGGTCACTACATATTAATACAGGGAAGAATCAGGAAGAAGTTATGACAATAGTCAACATCTATGCACCCAACAACAGAGCACATAAATATGTCAAACAAGCTCTTTCAGAACTACAGAACAATATAGACCCAAATACAATAATAGTGGGAGATTTTAATACTCCACTCTCTCCAAGAGACAGATCTAACACACAGAGGATTAGCAAGGAAACCAGAATTGTAATTAATACCATATCCCACATGAATATGAGAGATCGATATAGAGTATTTCCCCATACAGAGACCCAATACATATTCTTCTCAGCTGCCCATGGAACATACTCCAAAATAGATCATATCATAGTCCAGGAAATAAAAGAGCCTCAGGAAATAAAAGAGTATTCACACTATCTCATGTATTCTATCTGATCACAGTGGAATCAAGCTAGCCCTCAATAAAAAACGGATACTGCAGAAACTACACAAACACTTGGAGACTAAGCTCCTCACTACTATCTAACATCTGGATCACAGAGCAAATTAAGGATGAAATTAATGAGTTAATAAACCACAATAACAATGAAAATACATCACAGAAAATCTATGGGATACAGCAAAGGCAGTGCTGAAGGGCAAGATCATTGCCCTCAGCTCACACATTAAAAGAATGGAATCAGATCAGGTGAATAACCTCACGATGCAGTTAAAATGACTAGAGAATCAAGAAACAATTGAATCGAAATTGACAAGGAGGAGTGAGATTACAAATATCAAAGCAGAGATAAATGAAATTGAGAATGGAAAGACCATTCAACAAATGAATAAAACTAAAAGCTGGTTATTTGAAAAAATAAATAAAATTGACAGACCCATTGCAAGACTTACCAAAAAAGAAGAAGAAGAAGAAGAAGAAGAAGAAGAAGAAGAAGAAGAAGAAGAAGAAGAAGAAGAAGAAGAAGAAGAAGAGAAGAGACTCATATCCGTAAGAACAGAGACTCCACTGGAAAAATTACAACAAGTACACAGGATAGTCAATCAATTATAATGAACTATTTCCAGAACCTTTACTCAGTAAAGAGTGAAAATTTTACAGAGATGGGTCAATTCTTAGAGAAGTATAAACTTCCCAAACTGAATCAAGAAGAGATAAATCAATTAAATAAACCAAAAACCTACGAGATACAGGAAGTAATCAAGAGCCTTCCAACAAAGAAAAGCCCAGGCCCGATGGATTCACCAATGAATTCTATAAAACCTTCAGTGAGGAGCTAATACCAATACTCCTCAAAGTCTTCTGCGAAATAAAAACAGACGGAGAAATCCCAAAGTCATTCTATGAAGCTAATATCATACTCATCCCCAAAACAGGCAAAGACCCAACAAAAAAAAAGAGAATTACAGACAGATATCACTTATGAACACAGTTGCGAAGCTCCTCAACAAAATATTAGCTAACACGATCCAGGAACTGATCAAGAAAATTATACACCATGATCAAGCAGGCTTCATCCCACAGACACAAGGCTGGTTCAACATCTGCAAATCAATAAATGTAATTCACCACATCAACAGAGCTAAGACCAAGAATCACATCATCATCTCAACCAATGCCCAAAAAGCCTTTGACAATACAACACCCATGCATGTTAAAAGCCCTGGAGAGAACAGGAATAGAGGGATCATTCTTTAAAACAATAAAAGCCATGTACAACAGACTAACTGCTAATCTCATATTAAATGGGGAGAAACTAAAACCATTTACCCTAAAATCAAGTACAAGACAAGGATGTCCACTCTCCCTGCTTCTATTCAACATTGTGCTGGAATCCCTAGCCATAACAACAAGGCAAGAAGAGGGCATTAAAGGGATCCACATAGGAAAAGAAGAAATCAAACTATCCCTAGTTGCAGATGACATGATCTTATACCTGAAGGACCCAAAAAATTCAGTCCCCAAACTCCTAGAACTAATAAACCATTTTGGAAAAATAGCAGGCTACAAAATCAATCCACAAAAATCAGCAGCTTTCCTCTACACTGGCAATGTACAAGCAGAAAAGGAAATTATGGAAACAATACTATTTGCAATAGCTAAAAAAAGAATAAATTACCTAGGGATTAACGTAACCAAAGATGTGAATGACCCATTTAATGAGAACTATAAAAATCTAAAAAAGAGACATCAAAAAGGACAACAGGAGATGAAAAGCCATCCCGTGCTCATGGGTAGGCAGAATCAATATGGTGAAAATGGCTATATTGCCCAAAATGTTATACAAATTCAATGCAAACCCCATCAAAATCCCAGCTACATTCTTCACTGAAATAGAGGAAACAACCCATAAATTCATATGGAACAACAAAAGAGCTAGAATAGCCAAAGCAATTCTAGGCAAAAGAAGCAGCACAGGAGGTATCACAGTACCAGATTTCAAGCCCTATTATAGGGCCATCATAACAAAAACAGCCGGGTACTGGCATAAAAACAGACCTGAAGACCAATGGAATAGAAGATCTGGAAATAATTCTACATACTTACAGTCAGCTGATATTTGACAAAGGAGCTACAGGCATACAATGGAAAAAAAACACAGCCTCTTCAACTACTGGTGCTGGGAAAATTGGGCAGCCACATGTAGAAAACTCAAAGTGGACCCTAGCCTATCACCATGCATCAAGATCAACTCAAAATGGATTAAGGACCTCAACATCAGACCTGAAACCTTGAAACTACTGAAGGACAGAGTAGGAAAGACACTAGAACTTATAGGCACAGGCAGGAACTTCCTGAACATAGTCCCATGGGCACAACAGATAGGGGAGAGACTGACAAATGGAACTACTACAAATTAAAAAGTTTCTGCACAGCTAAAGACATAGCCACCAAACTAGAAAGACAAAGGATCTTCACCAACACAGCAACAAAGGCCTAATATCTGTCATCTACAGAGAACTCAAAAACTAACCCCCTCCAAACCCAGCAAACGAATTATTAAATGGGCAAAGGAGCTAAAGAGAGACTTCACAGGAGAAGAAATAAAAATGGCAAAGAAACATATGAGGAAATGCTCAACATCCCCGGCAGCAAAGGAAATGCAAATAAAAACAACCCTGAGATACCACCTCACTCCAGTTAGAATGGCCTGTACTCTGAACTCAGGCAACAACAAATGCTAGAGGGGATGTGGAGAAAGAAGAACCCTTTTCCACTGTTGGTGGGAATGCAAACTAGTACAACCACTTTGGAGAACAGTATGGAGGTTCCTCAAAAAGCTTAGCATAGACATATGACCTAGCCATATCACTCCTAGACATCTATCCTGAACAACAGGTCCCAGGATACCATAAATACATCTGCACATCCATGTTTATAGCTGCACAATTCACAATAGCCAAAATATGGAAACAACCCACATGCCCCACTACAGATGAATGGATTCAAAAAATGTGGTGCCTGTACACAATGGAATACTACATAGTGATTAGAAATTATAAAATATTGGTATTCGCAGGGAAATGGTCAGATCTGGAACAAATAATGTTGAGCGACACAAGCCTAGAACACAGAGAACAAAGGTGCATGGTCTTCTTGGTATATGAGTGTTGGGGGGAGGGGAATGAGAGAGAATAGTAGGGACCAGGTCTGCAAAATAACAAACTTCTTTTCAAATGGTATTTCCACCTGTTTTGGTCAGCAGATTTACATTATGTATCTAAAACCAAACAACTACCAAACAAAAATAAGAAGGTCTAGGATAGACCTAACAGAGGCTCACAATAGCTCAACAGCTATGTACATATTATTATACCTGCCGGGCCAGCCGGCAGGGAAACAGGAATCCTGACTGAGGGGCGGCAAGGATTAAGGAAAAGGAAAAATAAGGCAAGAGAAAAAAGACAAGAGACAAAGATGGGGTACGGGAGGTCTGCATCTTGAGATTGAGACTCAAGACTGCAGCAACAGTTTATTCTCCCAGCTTATATGCAGTTTTGGAACCAGGGAATAGCATAGGATTGTTAAAATTCCAGAACATAAAGAGGCTTTGAAGTTTGCAACATTTGATTACAGTAGACACAGGACAAGGTTGATTAACATAGGAATCTACTCCAGCGGACATAGCAAGGTGGGGACATAGCAAAGCAATTCCGGATAGTGGCTGTGAACAATTGTCCTTTCCTTTAGCATCACAGCAAACACCGGACAAGGTTGATTAACATAGCAATCTACTCCAGCGGACATAGCAAGGTGGGGACATAGCAAAGCAATTCCCGATAGTGGCTGTGAACAATTGTCCTTGCCTTTAGCATATCCTGGTGGTAACAGCACAGCCAGAGGTCAGGAAGAGCTTAGCAGCTAGCTCGGCTCCCGACAATTATATAAGATGAGGCTAAGCAAAATGAATTTCAAGAGAAGGAAACAGAAGGGTTTTATTTTTGTCATTACGTTTAATGTACTAGGTGAATTTCCTTTGGCGTACCCCATGTGGTTACTGTATATGATTTTGGTACACTGGATATTGTATATATGGTTACCTGAACTAGGGAAGGGAAAGAAAAATGAGGGAGGGTGTAACAAATATGACAAGAAATGTTCTCACTACCTTATTATGTAACTGCACTCCCAATGTACATCACCCTCTCAATAAAATTTAATAAAAAAAAAACAACAAAAGCAATATATCTGCTTTGAAGGAGGTTACTGTCTTGTCTTCAGGACAGGTAGCTTTCCCCCAACAGCATGGGTTTGAGAAGCCATATCCAGGAGAATTTAGGTATTTAAGATTCTCACATTCATTGCTATTCCAGGTCTCAGAGCTCTACTTTCTTCATCAGTATCTCAATCTGTACATATAGAAACCTCTGCATACCTTACAAATAGAATCAAAGTCTGATGGGCAGCAGTCTACTTTATAACTGGAGGAGATGAGGGTCAGTCTCCATAATTCAATTGTTAGTGTGGATGACAAGTCAGGCTTTTCCCTTAGCCACCCATATACTACAGTGCCTGCTCAAGACAATCTTAAAACCTGACAACAACTACTCAGGCTTGAGATGATAGGAGTGCACCCTGAGTTGGAAGCCAAGTTTGTCCTCTCTACATGCCAAATGATGCTCAATGACTACTCAGAGAATACTATCATCTGTGTCCGAGGCATGCTTTCCTCCGTTGTTTTAACATATGCCACAAGATAAATGACATTTCAAGAGGGATCAGTTGAGCGTTCTTTATCCCACACCAGACATCCAGAAACTCAAAACTAGGTGAAAATCTGGGGCCCTTGTTTTCAAATAAAGTCAGTCAATGAGGTTACGCTGTAGAATATTAGCTCGTTTAGAATGACATTGTCACCTAGATTACAGGAGTAACATATCCTTTCTATGGCACCTGCAATCTAGCCTCACAACTTGAATCTACATATACTTGGCTTTCCTGACTCCTAATTCTATAAATCAATAAAGGAAGTAATAAAAACCTATTAAAGCTGGGTACCAGTGGCTCACACCTGTGATCCTATTCTGAAATCCTACTACTGAGATCTGAGGATCACGGTTTGAAGCCAGCCTAAGCAGGGAAGTCTTGTGAGACTCATCTCCAATTTACCACCAAAAAGCAGGAAGTAGAGCTGTGGTTTAAGTGTGCTAGCCTTGAGCACAAAAGCTCAGGACAGCGTCCAGGCCCTGAATTCAAGCTCCAGGACACACACACAAACACACACACACATACACACATACACACACACACACACACACACACACACACACACTAAAAGCAGGAGAAAGCAATAGCCCACTGAGAAGACCAAATGAGGTAATGTACTGATACAAGAGGGACACAATATTATAGCAGGAAGACAGTGTGCATGTCCAGAGAATATGGTGCTCATATGGTTTGGTGAAGGTCTGGACCACAAGGAAGGTCTATGTATTGCTAGAGGCTGGATACCTGAGGACCATTGGTGGGTCTCAGGCAGGATCAAGACATGTTTGTGGAATCTGCAGTTTATCCAAGTCAAATATTTCTTTGAAAATAATATAAAATCTATCATGAAAGTGAATTTTTTATTTAAAACAATGACATAACAAGCATTGAAATCACGGCAACTACAATAAGCAAATATTGTAAACAAATTGTGTACATATATATGTATGTACACCTATATTTTAATTTTCACAAACATCTTTATGCTGCTGCAGAATCTGAAGTTTGTAGTGAGCATCAAGGTGAGGATTTAATTATTATTTTTAACAAAACAAATATGAAACTGAAGATTTTACACCAACAAGTAGCCATGTAGACACATATGATAAGAGCCCTAGAGTGACAGCTACCTGTCAATATCAAAATGCCATTGGCTAAATGGGACAATTATTCAAATATGGCTACATATACACAATGAAAAGTCTGAAGTTGATAAACTTCATTCTCACTTAAAATAAGATACTTTGTGAGATAAAATTTTAGAAAATCTAATTTATTTTTAAAACATGTAACAAGCTCACATTAAGTTTTAGCACTCTTTTTTACATCAAGTGACTTTACTGACCCATTCCCAAATGATGAGATTCTGGTGAATCTTCCCTCTTTGTGTTATTTGGAATGATTTTCCTGTTGTCATTGATCTTACTAAAGTTAATTAGAACTGTTCTAGGAATACGCCATATGGCAAAGCTTACTTGATGTTTGAGGCAATGACTATATGTTTGGAGATAAAATTTATACCATAGTGTTTGCTTATTCTACAGCTTATATCAAACTAGATTGTGTTGGTAAGCAGTAAGCTGGAACTACTGAGAGGCCAGTATGTACATATAGTAACTCTAGCCGCCTTCTATGTCATCAAACAGCTATGTGAAGAGGCACTCACTATTAGTTATTAACATAGAAGACTGTTTTAAGAAACTACTCAACAATTGAAAGCTAGACACTTTTCAAAATGGAATTTTAAAGAAATATTGAATGAACAAGTCCTTTCAAGCCTGTCCAGGTTATTTTTCTGCATGCAGAAATCGTATTCACACGTATACAGACTACATGCAGATAAGCCACTTATTTTTGAGCTTTAGATTGCTTCCTTGCAAAAGTAACTATTGTTAGGTACAATATATAGCAAAGCTTATCTATCTTTGGTTCTACCTCTCAGAGATATAATTTTTCCAAAAATAAATAGGCATGGCAGGAAAAATAATTTGGCTATCTTAAGAGAAAACTAAGCCCTTTATAAAAAATTGAGCAAAAATATAATTGCCATTTCTTCTATTCTTCTTTCCTAGTTATCTTGCTTAATCTCCATTAACAGTGCAATATTAATATTCAAATGATTGTGCACAGTGTATATAACTATACAGCAAAGATACAGAAATGTTAAAAATAAACAGTACTTTCCTTTAAAGTCATTTAGGAATTACGCATTCAAAAATGTGTGTGAAAATAAAACTGCTGATGTACATTGCAAAATTGGCTCTGAAGAAGCACACACATACAAAAATCAGCGTGGCGAACTGAGGAATCTAGACTGTCCTGTCTCTAAACTGAACACATTATCCAAATCCTCCTATTTCCCATTTTCAGAAAATATTCCCATGTTTGGGAGATGAAATTTATTTAAACTATGATCCATGAAAGCTCCCAGGATGATTCCAACTCTTGTGCTAGTTACTGAGTTCCAGTACTAGGTAATGGCTTCCGTCTCTTCTCAAAGAGAATTTTTGAATCAAATAATTCTCTTTCTCTACAGCCTAGAGATGGTCCTTTTAGATACTTTGCTTCAGCTGCTTCATAATCTAACCCATCCACAGCAGAAATGGAGCAAATAATTGCTTCTGGCAGAAGAACTTCTAGGACAAATTTAATCTTGTCATCTTTTATTCGAGTGAGCATTCTTTGGTCTATTTGTTTGTATATTTCTTGTAGGTATTTCACCACCTCATCCAACTGATCTTCATCTTCAAAGTATGTTTCAATACATGGCATGAACCTCTTGGCATGCAAAAATGAATTCAGCCATCTGGACTTTTTTTTGCCTTTTAAAATGGCCAGAAGATGGTCTTCTGTTCCCTTTGCATTTACAATAAAGTCCACTAGGTTCTTATTGGCTCGGTCCCGAGCAGACTTCATTCGGTCAGGAAGAATTTTCTGATAGGCTAATCTCTTGGCTGGGGAAGTCACACTCATTTGTTCCCCACTATCATCATTGTACAGCTTTGGAAATAAATTTCTGAAGGTATCTCGTTTGATTTCTTTTCGGACTGGATAACTGATGTCAGCAGCAAAATACTCAAGGAAAGAACCTGCGAAAGAGCCACACCCTATTCTAACTCTGTAGTCACAAATCAGTGAAATGCACCAATCAATGCTCTCCCTGTACTCCTCCCTGGCTTTATCCACTAGTGCTTGCTTCTCTTTACAGTCATATTTTTTTAATCTTCTGAAAGGCACTCTAATTCCTTTTTTTTCAGAGCTCATGTCTGCCTCAACAAAAATCACACTTGCTTTCCTCTCCTTTCGCCTGATACTTTTCACTACTGCTGGCCAAAATGGGTATTTTTGGTATTTAAACCAGACAATGATCCCAGTTTCAAAAGCACATGGCTTGTAATCAAGAACTAAGCGTGGAAGCTCTTCTTCTTCATCAGTGTCATCTAATGCAAGAGTGCTAACATGCTGCACACTCAATGCACTGGTTGAAGCTGACGCTTCACCCTCAAGTTCAAAATCCAGTCTTTGAAAACTTCCTTCATCATTCCTCAAAAGTGAATAATCCAGCACAGAGTTAGAGGCACTAAGTGAAACCTGACATTCCCCTGAACTAGTAGAACAAGATGGTTCAGCCTCCATGTCTGTTTCCACAGGAGGCTGACTCTGGCTGGCATCTGAGCTTGGATTTGCATTTGAGGGACCCTCTTCAGGATTATCAATATTTTCTGCAAGATAAGAGCACTGAGAGGAAACAGCTTGGTCTTCTGGGGAGCTATCTGGATCCTCCTCTTTCAAGGCTTTGGGCACCACCAAGTCATCTGACAAAAATGGAACAAACTTTTCATCTTTAATATCTGCATTCTCTTCTTTCACTGTGGCCATAATTGCTGCAATGTCAATCTTTTTCTTATCTTCTTTTTCATCACCTGAAAATGAAGCATAAGTTTCGTTCCAGTAGAAGTTTGGTGATGGCTTTGTTTCTATTTCGTCTTCAATAGCATCACTGGCTATGTTCACCTGTGATTTATCATCGGATAGGAAGTCATCATTTTCTGTAGGTTCTATGAGGGCTGCTTGGTTTTCATTTTCTTCCCGAGAATTCACACAGTCCCCTTCATGCTGCCGAAGCTTTTTATGAGGGGGATGCTCAGATGGCTCTTGCAGTACATTCTTGGTCAGTGTAGAGGTCTTGTCTTCATTTGAAATATCTTCCGGACTCAAATTTGCTCTCTCATTCAGGATATCAAGTGCCATTTTTAGGGATCTTTCATAAGCTGTTTCCTCTCTAGGGAGCGCACTGACCTCTGACTCTATTTTTAGGGAAGAAATGATTACTTCAATTGCAGATTTGTTTAGGATCTTTGTTTCTGTGCTATCTACTCTAACTTTTTCATCTAGTAAGAGTATTTGGACTTCTAGTGCAAATGTGCTTTTTCTCTTACCATCTGATGAAATGTCAGATCTGGACAAAACTTTTGCTGGCCATAACTGCTCTTTCCAATTGCAGAGGATATACTCAGCATTCATTGTGATTTAGATTTGTGTGCCAAGTAGTTACTGTCAGTGGTTGAGATGGATGACTGTCCTTGCCTCTACCAACACAAATCCTACCAAAAATACCAGTCTTACAAATGTCTCTTTCGATGCTAGACCACAAATGGTGTATGAGTTATCGGGTCTCTTCTCTTCAATCACAGTTTCTCCAAGACATTGAATATGTTTGAATAGCACAATTCTAGAAAATAATAAAGCAAAAAAAAGAAAAGTATCAATAAATGAAATCACATCATTTTTTCAAGGTATAGTACAATCAGCATTAACACATGAGAGATAAACTAAAAGACACTGCTCAGTAAGAAGACAGACAAAATGCAGCATAATGTAGGAGGATAAAGAAACTGGGACATTTTTTACAGTTCTTCAAATTTAAGAACTCACAATCTTATTAAGGAGAGAGTATATACATGTCAGTAGAGAAGGGAGAGCTCATGGTAACCTGTAAGGTAATTTGTTATTAGATAGATGGATATTTTTCTCTCTTTACTGTTATACCTGCGGATCTCCAAACTTTTCAGGTGTCAGAATGATAGGTAGGACTGTTCGGATGGACTTTTTTATTTCTAGGATCCATCTTGAAAATCTGAGACTCAAAAATTTTGTGTTTCGAGCAAGGTTAATAATGATTCTAATGCTATGTTTCCAAGAAGACATTGCAAAGCTGAATGCTAGCTAAACATAGCTTCATAGTGTTTAGGCCACATGTGCTTTGCTATTCTTCCAAAAAGCAAGCAGGCCAAAAAAATGGGTTATGTATATTCTTGACATACTCAAAACCAAATGGCCTTCTAAAAAGTATATTTCAGAATGACTGCTATGATCACATATTAGATAGTGTAGTTATCAAGAATTTTAGAATTCATGAACACCTCAGGGGGGGAAGGGGGAGGGGGCGGGGGGTATGAGGGACAAGGTAACAAACAGTACAAGAAATGTATCCAATGCCTAAAGTATGAAACTGTAATCTCTGTACATCAGTTTTATAATAAAAACTTTAAAAAAAGAATTTTAGAGTTCAGTCATTGGTTGGAACTTTAGGTAGACCAAAGCCTCTTGTATTTCTTCATAATAATTAAAAACATTTTTCTCAAAAACGAGGTGCTATGACTTTTAATTATACACATTTGGATACTCAATGGAGATCAAAGAATTGTACTTCAAATTCTCAACTGAAGGCAATTTTAATGTAAGACACAGTCTTAAATTTAAGATGATACAGTCCCAAAGCACGAGCAAAGGAAATTATTCTCCAACATCTCATCCTGTTTTAAATGCACACCTCTTTGTAAAATGGAAAGAGTCTTACTATCTGTCACATGGATCAGAGCTGGCTTGTCACTCCACCTGCTAGTACAGCAGAGCCTTCACCCTGCTGGGCACTTCAGTGGCTGCACTGCCTCACTGGGATTCAACTGGCACCACACGCAGATTGCCTAAGTCACGTGCACCTTAGATATTCACCTAGGTTGTTTAAAAAAAAGACAGGGAGTCAATAACATGGAAGAAGTAGGATCAAAATTTCCACACCAAAATTCTACCACGCATGTCATTCTAAAACATAGGGATGAGATGAAATCCCATGCTTATCTTCCTTCATCTTCTAATACTGTGAAATGTTCTTTGGGCCACAATTATTATATTTTTGAGATCATGATGAAATCATCTCTCGAAGAATAGTGGGAAATAGGCAAGAAGGAAATAACAATTGCCTTGTATCTTACTGTGAGTCATATGATACATTTTCTCTTTGAATCCTCACCTCAATCATCATGTGGATGTCTTTCTTCCTTACACTTGCACATTTTTTAATGGAGTCACAGTTATACTGTACATGCTGTCTCACAGTCTATTAATACTAAATTGTTTCACTACTTTGTTAATCTACATCATAAAAAAAATGTCTGGAGAAAACTTAGGCTATCTGGCAGGAGCCATCTTGTGGTTAAAATCGGAGCTCCAGCCTGCCCATGGTGAATATGCAGGGCCTTAACCACTAAAAGAGTGTTCTTATGGGAGAAGGATAGAAACTACATTAGCTATCTAGAGTCTTTTCAGGCTTTTAGAAGTCCCTGTTTTAGATTTAAATGATTTTATGGTACGGGATTATAACAGGATCATATCTTCAGCCACAATGTGATCATGAAAACATCAAGAAGCTTATTAGAATTGAAAAGATGCAAAATGATGTACAAAAGGAAGCACAGCTATACACAGATATATAACTTCTATATATCATTCTAGAAATTTATGATACATATGTGTAGATACATACATATATTTCTACATCTCTAGATATCTCTCTATATATCTTTATTAATCAATCAATCTGTCTATCTATGATTGTTTTTTAGAGAACCATTCAAGGATATGGCTTAAGCATAGTCCCAAATGTTTTCTACGTGACTTTTTGTTCACTTTTTACCCCACATGATTTTATTTTTTGCCAGTGCTGTGGCTTGAGTTCAAGGCTTTATGATCTTCCTTGGCTTTTTTCACTCAAGGCTGGTGTTCTATTACTTGATCCATGGCTCCACTTCTGGCTTTTTGGTGATTAATTAGAGATAAAATTCTTACAGACTTTCCTGTCTGGGGCCAGCTTTGAACTGTGATAATCAGTTCTCAGTCTCCTGAGCAGCTAGGATTATAGGCATAAACTACCAGCACTCAGCTTCACACAATTTTATAATTTCCATGAAGATACAAAAAATAAGTAATTATAAAGAGATGCTTTTTATGTGTATGTGCCAATCCTGGTGCTTGAAACTCAGGGCCTGGGTGCTGTCCCTGAGCTTCTCTGCTCAAGTCTTTCAATCTACCACTTTGAGCCACAGTTCTGCTTCTGGCTTTTTTTAGATGGTTAATTGGAGATAGAATCTCATGGATTTTCCTGTCTGGGCTGGCTTTGAACTGAGATTCTCAGATCCCAGTTTCCTAGCCTCCTGAGCAGCCAAAATTACAGATATAGGCTAAAGTGATACTTTTTAAAAACAGAATATTAAAATCATTCTTGTCGACATGACCATACAAAGAATCCCATTTGTACTTTGGTAAATATTTTTTTCAGATTTGGTTGCATACATTATAATAACCAAGTACTATACATTCATATTATGCACTTACCTATATTAAAATAGCATAAATACTTATTCAGAAAGAAGAGAATTTAATATATGCTATTCTATTTGTCTTATGCTATTTCTCAGACTTCAGATCACTGCAGGAAGAGGTTCTTATGGTTTCTATTCATAAGATATACAATATTGCATAGTATAGACATACCATATAATATTTTTTCAGTTGCTTACAGAAATAAACCAAATACTCTATCTCACTCATAAACTTATATGACACAAATAATTGGTTCCTTCTGATCACAACTGAAGTGACACACTGCATGGAGGACATACAAGGCTACAGTCAAAACAGATACTAGGCTATCCACTTGCTTGGGTTGAGGAAAATTTTCCATTGCTATCAAGAGGTAAGAGAAAAGAAACACAGGAACATGAATGTGTGTGTGTGTGTGTGCTTGTGCACCTGTGTGTGCATGCGTATGCATGCATATGTGCTTGTAAGTGTATATGTGTTGGAAACAAAATGCGTATGCTGTTTCAGCTGCATTTTCTTCTATGATTGTAAGGATAATCATGAGAGACTCTACTCTGAAAGATGTTGCAACAGATTAGAATAATATTAAAACAGCAATCTGATTAACCAGAAATGCTGGATACTGACAGAAGGGTTAATTTCTTCTAGTTTTTTTCTAGTCACACATATTGGCATATATACACTGTGTGCAGTGTCTTCACTCAACTATCTTTGATCTCTTCTCCATGCTCATACACATGTGACACACACACTCTATCCACGTATCAATTTATAGAAGTAATTTCCCATGCTTTCCATTACATCTATCATTTCATATTTCTGTGCAAATCAATAAGGCTTAAAACTTAAAAAAAGAACACAGTGTCTGGCAACATAGACATGGAATTCCAAAGCAATAAATTATCATGAGCAGCCATGCTGCAGTGAAGCCTTAATTTAGAGGCTGTAATCTGATCACCCCCTTCCCCACTGTGGACTTATAAAGCCTTGGGAGGTAGAAAAATTCCAGAGGATTAATTCCTTCAAAATGGAAACGATTCTCACAAAACCACACATCCTTCCTTCCTGCCACTCCAAAACCTATTTTTCGTCTTTACTCCAGAGCCCTGAAAAGTCACTAGAAAATAAATTTCAGACAGACATTACCTTGAAGCTTCTTGTCAGCTGCAGCTTGGTGAAATGCAGCTCCTCTTCCAAGACTGGTCAGGCAGAGCTGACTGCCAAGCTGTTCAGAGAAGACTCCGCCCCCCAGCTGTGATGAGGAGCAGGAGGCCCCGCCCTGAATTAGAGGGGAGAGAATTGGCTGAAGAAATCGCAGAAAGGTTGTAGGGTGGAAATACTCCGTTTAGAAGACCTTTACAAAGTAGTGGCAACAAGGATGTGTTTAATTTCCCTCTCAACACTTTGGGTGGGTAATTTCTTCAAGAAAACAGGTAGCAAATCACTGTATTTATAATAAAGCCCAATTAACATATCACTCACACAGTTCTTTCTTGCATTTTCTCTTTTTTTTCTCTTAAACCCTTTAGGAAAGTTGTAGAGGTTTCTTTTATATAAATTTATTTCTGACTACAAGCAGAAAATGACTGGTTCAGTGGAGAAGTCCCTATTTCATACGGTCTTATCAAGAACTGGAAATTTCTTTCTCATACATTTTGTTATTTTCCACTTGGGCAATTCTATATGGGGAGAAATTTTTTTTATTATTTTTATTTTTGGCCAGTCCTGGGCCTTGGACTCAGGGCCTGAGCACTGTCCCTGGCTTCCTTTTTGCTCAAGGCTAGCACTCTGCCACTTGAGCCACAGTGCCACTTCTGGCCATTTTCTGTATATGTGGTGCTGGGGAATCGAACCCAGGGCCTCATGTATACGAGGCAAGCTCTCTCGCCACTAGGCCATAACCCCAGCCCCGGGAGAATTATTTTTTAATTGATATGTTTCTCTTTATTCCTATGCCTGAAATATATTTTATGCATCTTGTTCATCAGAATTTTCTGATTTTAAACTTAAGCTTTGTCATCTGACTTAAGTTAGAAAGCCAATTTAAAACATAATTATTGATAATTTGGGGAATGAAGTATTTTACTGGCCTTAGTGTCACATAATATAGAATATTAGTCATATACCTATAGCTGCATTTATAAATACACATTTATATAAAGCATCAGTGTTAGAATGAAAAACTACACAAAATGAATGGCATATATCATCTGATATGTTATTGGGAGGCTCTAGTAACCACATTATATAAGATGTTTGTGCTATAAACAACCCTTAGATCTCAGAGGTCCACGCCCAAAAGGATTGTTTTGCTGCTGTCAAATGTCAATATAAACAATCCAGTGGCCAGAAAGGGAAGATGCTCTGGTCCTAACAGTGACTAAGCAACTCAACTTATGGGTCAACAAAATTCTTGGGTCTTGAAGTCATGCAGTGAATTGTCTACACCTGGCTGTGGCCAAGAGCCATAAGAAAAAGTGCTCTAAATCACTAGCCATAAAAGAAATGCAAATCAAAACAACATTGAGATTCCATCTCACCCCAGTAAGAATGTCCTATATCAAGAAAACTAACAATAACAACTATTGGAGGGGATGTGCCCAAAAGGGAACCCTACTTCATTGTTGGTGGGAATGTAAACTGGTTCAGCCACTTTGGCAAGCAGTATGGAGATTCCTCAGAAGGCTAAACATAGAACTCCCCTATGACCCAGCAGCCCCACTTTTGGGTATCTATCCAAAAGACCACAAACATAATCACACTAAAGCCACCAGCACAACAATGTTCATCACAGCACAACTGGTCATAGCTAGAAGCTGGAACCACCCAGATGCCCCTCAGTAGATGAGTGGATCAGGAAAATGTGGTACATATACACAATGGAATTGTATGCCTCTATCAGAAAGAATGACATGTCCCCATTTGTAAGGAAATGGAAGGAGTTGGAAAACATTATACTAAGTGAAGTGAGCCAGACCCAAAGAAACATGGACTCTATGGTCTCCCTTATTGGGAATAATTAGCACAGGTTTAGGCAGTCACAGCAGAGGATCACAGGAGCCCAATAGGTATTCCCTTATGAACACATAAGATAATGCTAAGTGAAATGAACTCCATGTTATGGAAACGATTGTTATATCACAGTTGTAACTACTTTCAACGTCCTATGTGTATCTGTAGCTTCTATTATTGATGATGTTCTTGTATCACCTTCCAGTGGTTGTACCTACACTATCTCTGTAATCTTATCTGAGTATACTGGAAACCGTGTATACTGGTATTAGAACTAGGAAATTGAAAGGGAATACCAAAATTGAGAGACACAGGGTAAAAAAGACAAACAACTACAAAAGCAATACTTGCAAAACTGTTTGGTAAAAGTGAACTGAACACTTCAGGGGGGGAAAGGATAAGGGGGAGGAGGGAGGGGGGTATGAGGGACAAGGTAACAAACAGTACAAGAAATGTATCCAAATCCTAACTATGAAACTGTAACCTCTCTGTACATCAGTTTGATAATAAAAATTTGAAAAAAAAAAAGAAGAGGAAGGATGGAGATTCATGTGGATGGTTTTAAGAGCCAGTTCTGGTAGCCACCATTGCTGGCCACGGTCTACTAGCCACAACTCTGGACAGGTATGCAAAGCCAACCCAGCTGCCAGAGAGGAGAGGAATGTAGTCTCTTTGTGACCCCAGGTGGAAAATGAAAAAAAGTTGGTGAATAGGTAGTATTTTCAGCAACACAGGAATTTTCCTTTTCAGTTTTTATATACTTGGGTTATTTAAAGATTTTAAAATAACAATGTATCACATTTATAATGAACCAGAGAGAATCTTCAAGTTTTTCACTCAAAGACTACTCAAAAATTCTTTTTCATCAGCAGAACTCCAGTTTCAGGGTGGCAGTGGGAGCTTCTGAAATTTTCCTTCTCTCAAATTCCCTCTCTGTAAGCCATATTTATGTGATGGAATTTCTTGCCAAAAAAATGAAAATAAAAACTGCTGTGAAGATGATATTGAAAGCACCTTTCAAGGGGTGGAGGGATAAACAACCAGTGTGGTATTTCTTCATTTTCCTTATTTACATCCTAGAAATTTGCCAAAACAGAAAGAGTTTAGATAGCCACTCTGAATCAAGAAGTGACTAGGGTGGATGTACATGAATCACTCAACATATTACAACAACGAACTTTAGTTTTACTGAAGTTATTGTGTTTTACCATCTCTCTACCTAGTAGTAGCAGAAAGTAGTTGATCTTACAACATGCAATAAAAATAAATCATTCTTCTTATCGAATTAATCTTTTCAATGCTTTTAAAGTCTTTTCATTCTAATTGAAGTGAATCATTTCAAAGCATTTAACATATTATTATATAATCTAAACAGGATTATTGGACCAATGTACAGATTTGATTATGAGCTTTACAATTTTCATTCTGTCCTGTCATATCATAAATTTAAAAACACAAAGGGCCTTTTTCTTCCTCTATCTTTTTTCTCTCATTTCTTTCTTCCTCTCTTCTTCCTTCCCTTCTGTCTCCCCACACTTCCATCTTATGTCGGCTGGCAGTTTGCTCTCCCCCAAAAAACTCTTTAAAAAAACAACAAAAAACAAAACCACAAAGGCACACAGATTACTCACTATATCTAAAAACTATATTTTCTTCAGTCTCTTTTGTTGATTTTACATATAGCATATAAGTGAGGAAATGCTATACCACTTCATTATTTCCCAAACAAAATGCAAAGTAAGAGGTCAACTCCATGGTGGGCACCATTGTCTCATATACTACACAAGAGGATAAGATCTGAGGATCTTGATTCAAAGCTGGTGGAGGCAGGAAAGTCTATACGATTCTATCTCCAAATAGACACCAAAAAGCTGGAAGTGGAGCTGTGGCTCAAATGTTAGAGTGCTAGCCTTGACAATAAAACTCAAAGTGCCCAGACCTTGAGTTCAAGCTCTAGTATTAGCGTGTATGCACATGCACGCACACACACACACACACACACACACACACACACACACACACACAAATCAAATCAAATCCACTGGAGGGGTGAGTGATGGCCAAATAATAAAGGCTAATATTACAGTACTAATATTAAAATGAATATAGATGGTCATAGAGAAAGTGTCTAATACCTTTATGTTTTTGTATGACAGACATTATTCTTAGCACTTAACATATTATTTACTAATACATGGTTATAACATGCATAAAAGTCCTCTAACTGCTCACTTAGCATGAAAAGATTAATATTATTAACTATAATAAAAGTGTTTTCTCACCATGTGCCAGGCATTCTACCAAGTACTCTACATTCATCCTCCTCCTGATTCTTACAAAATCTTGTTTGATAGGTGCTATGGATTGAATGTGATCTTCAAATTCCTAATGTAAAAATGTTGAATACAAATGTCAAGGTCCTACCTTAAAGGTAAGACCGTTTAAGAGTTGATTAGCTCCTGTGGGCTCTGTCCTCAGGAATACATTAATGTCATTATAGCAGGACTGAGGTAGTCATCATGGGAGTGGGTTCCTGATAAAAGGATGCATTTGTTCCCCTTTGTTCTTTCTCTTCATGTGATACTTTCTGCTGTATTGTAATGCATCAATGAGGCCCTCACCAGATGCAGATCCTCACTCTTAGAATTCTCAGACTCCAGAACTCTCATCTAAATGAGTGTCTACTGTTTATAGTCTCAGTCTCAAGTATTCCATTGTAGCAGCACAAAATGACAGTCGATATTAAGAGCATTCTCATCTTGGACATGAGGCTTTAGAGATATTAATGCACTTTTGCAAGCATGTCCAGAGAGTATTTGGCACATGGCATTTGGATCTAGGTCCTCTTAACTCCAGAGTCAATACTGTTAATCATTAAGACACACTTCCCTTCACTCATTGGAAACTGGAAACATTCTGTGAAAGTGTATGGGATGAATGGATGAGTAACTAAAAGAATCTAAAATGGTATATGCCGAGTCACTGGAATGTAAAGAAATCATGATATAATATACCTGATGTCACACCTAATCTGACTTCCTTTATGCCTTTGTTGTTGTCAGTGTCTAATATGATACAATGTAATTATGGTAGTGAGTAATATCCCATGCCCTTTGCCAAATTATACTGATTACAAGTAAAGCATAGGTTCTGTCCACCTACAAGGGGACACTGTCCAAAGGCAGCCATCCTGTGTATCTGCTGCACCAAATAGGAATAAAGGTTTTATGGGCAATGAAATTCTACTGTTTCTTGAAATGTGGTGTTAGTTGCATGAATGTAGACATACGTACAAAAATGTTAAGTAGAGTATATGATGCTTTAACTATGATTTTAACATGATAATTCAAGAGTAAAAGTTCAAGTGAAACACAGTAATAACTATTACATAAAAAACAACTCTGTTAAAGTACGCTTTAGAATCCATTATTTTCTTCCTGTATCATATTTAATAAAAACCACAAAAGACCCTCATACATTTATAATTACATAGATGTATATATAATATTTTGGATACAAAAAGGACTAAGAAAATGTCATCCATAACAATAGCAAATCTCTTGGTAGCATACAAAGTTCAACTGCCTTCAGTCCACCACAGAACCAAATTAAATTAAATATCAAAGGGTAAGGAGTCCCTTTCCAGAAAGACATGACATTGTTATCATTTAATTCTCTAGAGCAGAGACAATAGTGGCTATCATAGGAGCAGTTGGAAAACAAATCACCTGAGCCTGGTGATTTGCTCATGCCTGAGATCTATGAGTTGTGGTCCAAAAGCTGGAAGTGGAAATGTGGCCTTAGTGGTAGAGCACCAGCCTTGAGAGACAAAGCTAAGGAACAGAGTCCAGGTCTTGAGTTGAAGCCCCAGTACTATTACTAAACAAATCTGAGATGTTGGTAAAATGTTAAAAGGTAAAGAGCTGGGTCTAACTTTTCAGTTATTATTTGAAGCCTGTGATACTCCTACACTTACTGCTAAGTTCTTTTCCATGGTTCTTAACTAGAAGGTCACAAAAATAAGAAGGGACCAAGTAAGTGTCCAAAAGAGCCTGTATCACTGGTTCAAGTATGTGAAACCAGCTAATCTGAGGAGATTGATAACCTTAAATCCAAGCTCTTTTATCATGAAGCACCAAAGGATTAAGCCACTGGGGTGAAACAGTAAATCTCTTGGACCCACGCAAAAATCTAGTGTTTCTGGGAAAGGAAAAGAAGTAAAATGTATTTGACTGAGGAGAGAGAGACAGGGAACTCAAGCAGGACAAAACAAACAGCCATTGCTGTTGAAGGAGAAATAGAGGGAGGGGAAGGATCTTATAGAAATAAAAAGCAGTAGGCAGCTAAATCTGAGGAAGGGACCTGAAAATACTTCCTACCATCGACCAACTGCAGATACAAGTCAGAATTTGGCTCTGAATAGGAGAGAAAGGGATCTGAGATAGCCTCAGTGCTCATGGTCTGGGTGTACAGGGCCTCCCTAAGGTTATGGCTACACAAGATGACAGAAAATACTTCTGTTCTCACACCTCATACTAACAGCAGCCTATTGTTACAAAACAGTCCACAGCTTCAGGACAGACCCTCCTTGTAAAGCAACTCTGAAAACTTAGGGTGGAGAATCATGCAAAAATATCTGCTAGCATTCTAAGTGTCACTTAAGAACAGAAAACTACATACCAGTATCTGTCATAAACTTAGAAACATAATCGTTAGCAAAATGCTATTAAAGGCAACGATGCAGAAAAAGATAATATATGAAGAGCAAATGGAGTTTATCCTAAGAATGTAAGGATAATTCATCATATGCAAATAAATCAAGGTAACACCCTATTGGCAGGCAGACTAGAAAAGATGCAAAAATAGCTTATTGGTGCAAAAAAGTATCTGACAAAATTTCAGAAGCATGCAGGACAAAAACACTTAATCATGCTATAAAATAAATGGATCATCTACAACTTAAGCAAGAGTTATCTACAATGAAAGCTGGGAAGATTGCCTACATAATCAGAGATTCAGGGTTCTAACACATACTTCACTTCAAGAGATTGACAACAGGGAAAATATAAACATATACAGAATCACAAGAACAAAAAATAACTTATACCTAACACACACAAGGATGGAAAACTACGAAGTGCCTTCCTGTCATCCCCCATTGTGTGTTCACAGCATGGCTAAGCTGACATAGCGTTCCCCCCATGGGGACCCTGACTAGCGCAGACAACAACACACCTGAAAATCCAGAGTTACACAGATCAGCAACATGAGACCAATGCATCTAAATGCAGAAGAACAGATTCAAACCAATAAAATTAGAGACGCCATAGGAAACATTAAAACAAACATCCAAGAAATCCAAATGATAATAAAGGACTACAATCAAAACCTATACTCAAATGAAGTGGAATACCTAGTAGAAATGTGCAAATTTCTAGAAATGTACAAACTACCTAAGCTGGACCAAGAAGATATTAACCAATTAAACAGGCCCATAACATGCAAGGAGAATGAGGAAGTAATCAGAAGTCTTCCAACAAGGAAAACCTCAGGTGCTGCCTGATGTATTTATGAATGAATTCTATAAGATTTTTAAAGTTAACTAACACCAACACTCCTCAAAATTTTCTGTGAAACAGAAGCAGAAGGATAAATTTCAAACTCATCACATGAAGCCAATAGCACACTTATCCCCAAACCAGGTAAAGAACCAACAAATTTCTCTGATGAAAACAAATGCAAAGCTCTTCAATAAAATATTACGCAACAGAATCCAGAAACACATCAAAAAATAATATATTATGATCAAGTAGGCTTCATCCCACAGATACAAAGCTGGTTTAATGTACATAAGTCAATAAATGTAATACACCACATCAACAAAGACAAGAACCACATGATCAGCTCAAGAGATACAAAAAAAAAACCTTAGACAAAACATTCATTCATGTAAAAAGCTTTGGAGAAGCTAGGAAAAGAAGGAACATCCCTTAAAATAATATAGGCTATATATAACAGCCAACATCAAACTAAACAGTGAAAAACTAAAACTATTTCCCCTAAAATTAGTAATCAGACAAGGATGTCCTTTCTCTTTACTCTTCTTCGACATAGTTTTGGAATCCCTAGCTAGAGCAATACAGCAAGAAAAGGACATAAACAGGATTCACATAGGGGAAGAAGAAATTAAACCATTCCTATTTGCAGACGACATGATTTTATACCTAAAGGACCCAAATGACTCAACCCCCAAGCTCCTGGAACTGATCAACCACTGTGACAAAGTATCAAGGTACAAAATTAACCCATAAAATTGTAGCCTTTCTGTCTGTCAACAATGTACAAGCAGAAAGGGAAATCAGAAAACAATTTCATTTGCAATAACTTGAAAAAATATCTGACTCTACCTAACCAAAATGTAAATGGTCTTTATAGTGAAAAATATAAAAATTTGACCAAAAAATCAAAGAGGACATCAGGAAATAGAAGACTTTCCATGTTCATGGATAGGTAGAATATTGTAAAAATGTTCATACTGCAAAAAATAATATACAAACTCGGTGCAATCCCCATCAAAATCTTAATGATGTTCTTTATTGAGATAGAAAAGAAACAATAAAAAATTCATATGGAATAACAAAAGATCTAGAATAGCCAAAGCAATTCTAGACAAAAAATAATGCAGGTGGTATCACAAAACCAGCTCTCAAGCTTTACTACGGAGCTATAATAACAAAAGCAGCTTAGTACTGGCACAAAAATAGACCTGAATATCAGTGAAACTGACTAAAAGACCCATAAATAAAAGCATGCACTTATAGTTATCTGATATTTAATATGGGAGGCAAAGACATATGATGGAAAATAGATATCCTCTTCAATAGTTTGTGTTGGGAAAACTGGGCATCCATATGCAGAAAACTAAAAGTGGATCCCTGTTTGTCACCAGGCACTAATATCAATTCAAAGTGGATCAAAAACCCCAATATCAGACGTGAAAATTTGAAACTACTATGAGAGAATAGGAGAAACATTAAAATAGGTATAGGTAGAAACTTGCTAAAAAGAGTCCCACAGGTACAACAGTAAGGAGAGGGACTTGACAAGTCGGACTAGATAAAAATAAGGGAATAGCTACTAAACAGATAAGGGAATAGCTACTAAACTAGGAAGAAAGCCAACAGAGTGAGAAAAAATACCAGCAATATATCAGACAAAGGCCTATTATCCAAGGAGCTCAAGAAACTAACCCCTCCCAAACTTAAACCAATCATTAAATGTGCAAGGGTGCTAAAGGGAGACTTCTCTGAAGAAGAGGTAAGAATGGCAAAGAAACATATGATGAAATACTCATCATCCCTGGCCATAAAGGAAATGAAAATAAAAACAACTCTGATGGGGCTGGGAATATGGCTTATCGGTAGATTGCTTGTCTTGCATGAAGCCTTGTGTTTGATTCCTCAGCACCACATAAACAGTAAAAAAGCTGGAAGTGGCACTGGGGCTTAAGTGGTAGAGTACTATCTTTGAGCAAAAAGAAGCCTGGGAAAGCGCTCATGCCCTGAGACCAAGCCCCAGGACTGGCAAAACAAAACAAAACAAAAAAAACAAACCAGAAAACAGAACAACTCTGCGATTCTACCTCACCCTACTTGGACTGGTCAACGTTGTGAGTTCAAACAGCAATAAAAGATATGGGGAAAAAGGAACCCTACTGCACTGTTGGTGGGAATGTAAACTAGTCCAACCACTCTGGCCAGCAATCTGGAGGTTCCTCAAAAAACTAAACACAGACCTACCCTATGACCCAACCATACCACTCCTGGGCATCTATCTACCCTGAACATTATGAGCCAGGATATGATAAAGACACCTGAACATCCATGTTAATTACCACACTATTCACAATAGCCAAGACATGGAAACAATCCAAATGCCCCACAATCGATGAGTGGATCCAAAACATGTGGTACCTAAACACAATGGAATTTTATACAGACATTAGAAAAAAATAAAATAATGTCATTTGCAGGGAAATGAATGAATGGAACTAGAACAAAGCATATTAAGTAGGGTAAGCCAAACTCAGAGACACAAATGGCACGTGTTCTCTCTGATGTGCAGAAATTAGATGTAAAGTACAGTGGGAAATGACAAATCATATGTGATTGTAGATACTCATACGGGGATGAAAAGAGGATACTTTTAGGAGAGAACTACAAAGAAGTAATGCCTAAGTCCCTCTTTATATTTATATAAAATATCAAAATGAACTCCAAGACATGGGAACAAAAGATCTCTTTTTGTTCTTTTTTAATTTTTATTTTTTGATGATTCTGTCCTTTTTTCTTTACGTCTGGCGCATGCATGTGTATATCTTTGGAAGCGTGGGGGAGGAGGGGACAGAACTCAGGAAAAAAGGATGAAAAAGTGCAGCAGTGGAGCTCACTGGACACTGATGAAAGTGAACTATACAACTAATGGGTGGAGGGAGATGTGAAGGAGGCGACTGGAAGAGAGTGAGGGAACAGAAGACACCAAGAAAGGAAATGTACTCATTACCTGATTCATATAATTGAAATCCCTCTGTATATCACCTTTATAATAACAATAAAGTAAATAATAAAAAATAGTATCTAAAAAGACCTACATTTACTATCACATTTGATGGTGTAGTACAGATGAGTTTTACTAAAATCAGGAACCTGCAATGAATATATGCTTTTCCTATTTATAGTAGATATTATGCTGAAGACCCCAGATAATACAATAAAGTTTGAAGTTGTAAGTCCTAATGTAACCTTTTAGAGTTCAGAAAATTAAAAAAAATAAAAAGGTTTAAAAAGTTAGTAGCACATGGATTGAAAGCAAGAAGTACAACTGTATTTTCAAACATGATTATTTATGTAGAAAATCCTAATAAATCTACCAAAGAAGAAGTATTAGATCAAACAATAATTTTTACAGTTTTACCAGAAACAAGGCTAGTATACAACAGCTGATTTTATTTTTATACAATAAAAATATAAAGTTCAAAAATACCATGAATAATGTCATCAAAATCCAGATCATACACAAAAGGGGGGAATAAATCCAAATGTATGTGTAAAATTTTTTGTTAAAGATTTAAGTCAATGAATATCTAAATGAATAGGAAAATATAGCATGTTAATTGACTTAGTAATTTCGTATGCATCAACTCTCCAAACAGGTCTATACAATTACTGCAATCTTAGTCAAAATCTCAGTAGACATTGTGTAGAAATTGAGAAGATTACTTTAAAATGTATATAGAAAAGCAAAGGAGCTGGAGGAGCCAGGGTAACAGTGAGAAGGAATTACAAAAGTAATAAAAGTTCTATATGATTTGAAAATTACAGTCATCATGACAGTGTATTACTGGCCTATAACTGAGATACAAATCAATAGAATACACACCAGAAAATATGGTCAATTAATTTTGGACAACTATAATTAAATGGAGAAATGGTGGTCTTTTCACTAAATGGTACTGGATCGAAAGAACATAAGCAAAAATAATCATCTTGATCCTTTTGCTCAGCTTATCCACAAAATTACTCCAATGGATTATTGAACTAAATGTAAACCCAAAATCTGTAAAATTTGTTAAAGAAAACAAAATAGAAAGCCTTTGAGATCTTGAATGGGACAAAGGCTTAAGTTACAAAGATTATAAATCATAATAACACTAATAAGCTGTGGATTTGAAATTTTTGTTCTACAAAAAAGGCAAAAAGCAAATTCACAGACCTGGAGAAAATATGTGCAAAACACAGACCTGATGAAGGATTTGTAAAAAGAATATCTACCTTTAAAAGTTAGTAGGATTATCCAGGTGCCAGTGGCTTAAAATTCTAGCTACTCAGGAGGCTGAGATCTGAGGATTGAGGTTTGAAGCCAATCAGAGCAGGAAATTCCATGAGACTCTTATCTCTAATTAACCCTCAGAAATAGGAAGTGGTGGCTGTGGCTCAATAAAATTGAGGGATAGTGTCCAGCTCTTGAGTTCAAGCCTCATGACCGACAAAAATGTTAGGATTAAAGCCGCAATTTGAAATGATCAATTTAAATCACTCAATTTAAGTAGATAACCACAGATTATCTATTTGCAAATGAAAAGAGGCTCAACCCAAGAATATGAAAGTAAATCCATAAAGGGACACTGTTAATTAGCACCTTTTAAAATAATGGTCAGTATAAAAGACCATAAAACAAATCAAACAAAACAACAAAAACACTACAAACTAACAAACTGATAGCAGTATCACTTTCATAAAATAATATTGTTGGTGCAAATGCAAAAATGTCACATCCACTTTAGAAAACAGTTTGGCTGTTGTTAATGTAGTAAAATATATAATTATATTCAACCTAAAAATTCCACTCCTGAGTATTTGCCAAAAAGCAATGAAAAAGTATTTATACACAAATATCTGTTTTGAAATTACTAATGTTAATCATAATCATAATCACAAAAAAGCTATAAAGCCAGGCACCAATGGCTCACACCTGACATCCTGTCTTCTCAAGAGCCTGAAATCTGGAGAACATAATTCGAAGCCAGCCAAGGCAACAAAGATTATTTTTCGCCAATGAACTACCAAAACAGCCAAAAGTGAATGTGTGGTTCAAGTGGTAGTGCAAACCTGGTGCAAAGAAGTTCAGTGACAGTGCCCAAGTCCTGAGTTCCAGATCCAAAACTGGTGTGTGTGTGCGTGCGCGCGCGCGCGCACGCACACACACACGCAAATAATGCTATAAATCTAATGAGTGGATATACAAATTGTGGGGCATTCATACCATGCAATGTCTCTCAGCTACAAAGAACAAACTACTAATACAAGCATGTGTGCACAGTACATATATACACACGTGCTTTATACAGCAAGCATATGTTTGTGCATGTATAGTGAAAAGTGCTACATGCAAGTCTTATAGGAGGGGACTGATTTAGTAGGTCAGAAGGGAATATTTCTGAGCTAGGGACATGTTGCATATCGATACTTATCAATAATTATATCAGTTTGTCAAAAATCACCCATCTGTACATCATAAAATGGTGAACTGAACTCTATGTAAGTTATACCTTAATAAACCTGGATCTTTAAAAAGGCATCAGAATGTGAGCTATGTAAGACATGTGTATTGTACTACTCTTGAGGATATGGATTTATACTCTTTCCCTTTTTTGTTTTTTGCAGGCCCTGGTGTTTGAACTCAGGGCCTGGACGCTGTCCCCGAACCTCTTTTTACTCAAGGCTAGTGCTCTATTACTTGAACCATTGTGCTACATCTAGTCTTTTCTCAGTAGTTTATTGGAGACAAGAGTCTCATAGACGTCCCTGTCTGAGCTGGCTTTGAAGTGCAATCCTCATATCTCAGCCTTCTGAGTAGCTAGGATTACAGGCATAAACCACCAGCGCCTGGCTTGATTTGAACTTCCAATCAATGATTTCTTTCTAAAGAATGTTGTGTAAAATATCCTCTGACATTATAGAAAGTACCTATTAAAAACTCAAATGATTAGGAAAGTGAAAGGGAATACCAAAATTGAGAGACAAAGGATAAAAAGACAAACGACTACAAAAGCAATACTTGCAAAACTCTTTGGTGTAAACCAACTGAACAATTCATGGGGGAAGAGGGAAAGGGGGAGGGGGGAGGGGGGAATGAGGGAGGAGGTAACAAACAGTACAAGAAATGTACCCAAGACCTATAACTATAACCTCTCTGTACATCACTTTGACAATAAATAAGAAAAAATTTTGAAAAACCTCAAACAATTATAATCTCTTTGCTAAGCAAAACTAAGTTTTATGAACTTCTTATGAATTTTTAAAGTGTCAGGAGGTATGGAAAACCTTTGATTTTGATGTAGCTATAGACCAATTCCTGTAACTTCATATTTCACTAAATATTTCTTTCACTGAGAGTTAGTAAAAGCTGTCAGGAAATCTCATACGTTTAGTGTCTTATAGCTCTTGAAATGTATTTCCTTGTCAGAGCTTTTAACTACACTCAAGATTCTTAGCACCCAGCTATATGGATAGAAGTAAAGGAAGAAGTAAGAGAAAATTAACAGAAGCCATATTCTAAAGTCTAGTGATAGATATACAGTTTAAAAAGCAGAAGCTCAGAAGCTAAATAACACACACGAGACACATGGTTTAAGATTAAATGTCAATATTTTAGTGCATTAAAGAGCAAGAATGGTTCATTGAGAATACTTAGAAAATCCACGAAGGGCCATAGACATTGTTAAAGCAAGAAATCTCAAAATACATACTGGTTATCTAAAATATTCAGTGACCTTTATAGGAGTGGTGGAGACAAATGAATAACGGAAACTGTAAACAAAGAGTTGAGTCTAACCAGGCTCTAGAGGATCAACGTCTGTAATCCTAGCTATTCAGAAGGCTGTGATCTGAGGATCCTGGTTCAAAGTCAGCCTGGGAAGACAATTAGAGACTCTTATCCCCAATTAACCAGCAAAAAGCCAAAAGTAGCTAGGTACCAGTGGCTCACACCTGTAATCCTAGCTACTCAAGAGGCCAAGATCTCAGGATTGCGGTTTGAAGCCTGCCCAGGCAGAAAAGTCCACAAGACTCTGATCTCCAATAAACTACTCAGAAAAAGCCAGAAGTAGTGCTGTGGCTCAAGGGATAGAGAGCTAGCCTTGAGCACAAAGAGGCTCAGGGACAGTGTATAGGCCCTGAGTTCAAAGCCCAAGACCAGAAAAAAAGCTGAAAGTAGAAGTATAGCTCAAGTGGTAGAGTGACAGGCTTGAGTGAAAACACTAAGGGTCAGTGCCGAGGTCCTGAGTTCAGGTCCTAGGGAACACACACACACACACACACACACACACACACACACACACACACACACACAGAAAGAGAGAGAGAGAGTTTAATCTTATTAAGTAATGTTCACTTGCTGAATATCTATGTGAAGAAACAGAAGAGCTCAAAACCTAGTTAAGACGAGCTTTCAGAGTACAGAGAAAGGCAAGCCAGAGTAACTTATTTTCAGGGCCTAAAAGACTCCATAATCTCTGCCTAAGTATATGTGACAAGACAGAGAAGATAAGATGGACAAAACACCCAGTGACCTAGGTCACAAGGAAATAAATCTACCACATTTGTATCTTCTGTCCTCCCCAGGAATCAAAACTCAAGGAAGTCAAATAGGAAACATTTTTAAAGAAATAAAATGAAAGAAAGATTTATGAGGACTTCCAACATCTAACATCACAGCACATAAAGCTCTGAGTATTCACACAGTTTTTGTATTCAAGCACACTAATTAAGCACTTCGTGACTTTAACAAAGAAAGAGCTGGCTGTGACCTGCTCTTGGAAATTTAAAGAGAAAGGGAATACTCCCACAGACCCTGCTATTCTCTGAGGCTCCCATGGGGTCACAGAAACCTAGGCAGGATATAAATTATTTTCACCATCTCCTCTGGTAAATGTGACATACTCTGTTCTGTAGGAAGGAGATAAAAGAGACTGTAAAGTATCAAATGTCTAGGCAGGCTCTCCATGTTTCAAGACTGTAAGCTACAATGGATGGTTAAGACTGGGAGTATCATAGTTCAAGGCCAAGTTTGGCAGAAAAGTTCCAGATACTCCTTCTCGAGCCATAATTGGGTACAGTGCATGTCATCTCCAGCTTCACTGGAGGATGGACAGGGAGGATCACAATGTTAGGCCAGCCTGGGTAGAAAATTCTATGATACTCAATCTTCACAGAAGGAAGGTGGATGTGGTAGTATATACCTGTGATTCTAGCAATGATGGGAAGATTTAAAATATGTGTATCATGGCTCAGGTACACACACAGGCAGAGAGCAAGACTCTCCTTTTAAAATGACCTTGTAAAAAACAGGGCTGGAGATATGACTTGGTAGTTACCCAACAGCCTAAAAAGCAGCAGGTCCTGAGTTAAAATTCCTAGTAGTACTGCAATCCCCAAATCGAATGTCTAAGCTTCAATATTTCTCAGGTAACAGTATGGAAATGTTTCTACACATTTCAAGTTGTCAAATAGGTAAGATACACAGATGCGGGCTTTGAGGTTCAGTTCTAACTTTACTAGTGGTGTGGATATATACTTGTTACCACCAGACATCAAAATATATTACAAGGTTAAAATAATTTTTAAAGAATAGTGACAGGTTAATGCTGGGTGTGGTGGCCTAGGTTTCTACCACTTGGAAGACTGAGGGGGAGGATAATGAATGTGAGGTCATTGTACGTTTTATAGGGAGTTCAAAGGTAGCCTGGAGACCTTGCATCAAAAACAAAGAAAGAAATACATATATACAAAACACACTAGGTGATGGTAGATCACACCCAAAACCCTAGCTACTCAGGAGGTACAGATAGGAAAGGTTATAATTTGAAGCCAGAAAGGGGTGGGTGAGGAGAATTTGTAGAAAATCACCTCAACTAATAGCTGGGCATAGTGTTGCATACCGGTCATCCCAGCTACACTGAAGGCAGAGATAAGGAGGATTGCACTTCCAGGGAAACCAAGGCCAAAAGAAACCCCAATAAAACAATAACAACAAAAAACCTGTAAGATCATATCACTACATTAGCACTATTCACCATTGCTAAAATATGGAACCAACCCAGATGCCCCTCAGTAGATCAAGAAAATGTGGTTGTTATTTCTAGCATAGTATGTGAAATTCTTTCTTTTTTTCTTTTGTTTATCTTCCCTATGGGTTAGCCCCTGTTGTTACTGTATTTGATTTTGGTACCCTGGGTATTGCATATATGTTTGTCTGAATCAGGGAAGGGAAGGGGAAATCAAAATGATGAAGCAAAGTATAACAGGTGAACTAATGCAACAGCAATGATTACAAGACAATATGCTGTGAACCAACTGTATAACTGGGGGGGGGGAAGGATTGAGGAGGAGGGATGGTGGGAGAAAAATGAGGGAGGAGGTAACAAGTTTGAAAAGAAATATACTCACTACCTTGCATATGTAACTGTAATCCCTTGACAATAAAAAGTTAAATAAAAAATTAAATTAAATTAATAGCTAGGCCTAGTGACACATGTCTGTCATCCCAGCAATTGCAGGAAATGTAAAAAGGAAGATTGCTATCCATGACAAAAGCTATCCCAGACAAAAAGTGATATTAAATATGTGACTCAAGTAGTAGAGCACTTATGTAACAAGTATAAAACCCTGAGTTCAAATCACAGAACTTATTAGAAAACAATTTACTGACAGCTCAAGTATGTACAAGAGGTTATATGGACAATGGAAAGAAGATGAAAAGATGTTCAAAATGAACCACAGGAAATTTGAAAATGTTTATTAATTGGGATGTAAAGACATAGACTAGAAATGAGTCAGCAAACTCTCAATTGTGGAGGGTACTTAGGTTGCTGGTGTGACTGCTTGGGCCACATAAGCAGAAAAGCAGTGATTTTGGAGGTTTCTATTGCTTTAGGAAAAATAAACAGTTTTCTCCTTTTGTGGCTGATTCACATGCTTTGAAAAACTCCCAACTAAACTTGAATAAATGATTTTGAATAGGTTATATCAGAAGGTATTTAATTTTCAAAGGACAAGGAAATCCAGGCACCAGTAGCTCATGCCTATAATCCTAGCTACTCAGGAAGGTGAGATCTGAGGAGTGCATTTCAAAGCCAATCAGGCAGGAAAGTCTGTGAGACTCTCATCTCCAATTAATTATTCAGATAAAGCTGGAAGTGTTGTGTGGCTGAAATGGTAGAACACTAGCCTTGAACACAAAGAGGCTCAGGGACAGCGGCAAAGCCCTGAATTCAAGCCCCAGGTCCAGCAAAAATCCCCCCAAACAATAAAATCACAAATAAGCAAAAGAATATCTTCCGAAGGACAATGAAAATGGAAAAAGGTAACCAAAAGATGAATAATTACTTGGAATCAGAGCCAGAAATATATTGTCACTGGAAAAATTGTCTAAAAACTGAAAAAGAAATGAAGTTTTATACTGTCCCAGTATACAACCCTTATTATAGTTATTATGTAAAAGTGTGAAAGGGATGTTTCTGAGGTGGTTCCTGTGGGCAAGGACAATGAAGAATGTATTAAGGAATACCATTTTTTTTTGTTTCTGAATATTTTGGAATTCTTAGGCCTCTTAAGGTTTATTCTAGGACTTTCTTTTTAACTGCTCTAAGCTGCCAGTGCTTCTCTTCCTAGCACAGTAATGCACACAGTGAGTTTATATCTTCTACACTGGCCCAGGTAAGAACATAAAAATAACAACATAATATCATCATTAGGAGGATGTACTTAAGAATCAGAGATTCAGAATGATTGTCACAAATACCTATTTTTTGAAAAACTTTTAAAGGATTTTGTGGGGCATACTAGTCTTTCATAAGTGGTAACATCATGGCTACTTGCTTCATTTTTTATTTTTAATATTATTAATATTGATTTACTTTATAGTACTGAGGACAGTACTCAGGACCTCACAGGAAGCACTCTACCAAATGAGCTATTTTCCAACCTTTCTTCACTACTTTGAAGGACATATATATATATGTGTGTGTGTGTGTGTGTGTGTGTGTGTGTTCCTTGACTTCAATAAAATTATATCTCAATAAAGTTAAAATATTATAGTTGAAAATGCTTTAAGGCTAGGTGCCTGTGGCTCATGTGTATAATCTTAGCTACTCAGGAAGGTGAGAGTTGAGAATTGTGGTTCAAATCCAGCTTGAGCAGGAAAGTCTGAGAGATTCTTATCTCCTATAAATGATCACCAAAAAGCTAGAAGTGGAGCTTTTGGCTCAAGTGTTAGAGCTCCAGCTTTGAGCAAATAAGCTCAAGCATAGTGCCCAGGCCTTGAGCTGAAGCCCTAGGACTGGTACAGAAAGAAAATCAATGATGTTTTTTTTCCTTTTTTAAAATTTAATTTTATTGTCAACGTGACAGAGAGGGGTTACAATACATACTTAAGGTAGTAAGTACGTTTCTTGTCAAACTTGTTACTTAAACATGGAATAAAAGCAAAAAAAGCTACTGGAAACACGGTCTACTGTGGGATACTGTTCCTATGGCTACCTGTGAGCCATGGCATATTGCTCCTATCCCATACTGAGAAAAGAAGTGTGAGCATTACATACTTGCCAATACTGGGAAAGATTTAAATTCAAAATAAAATTTAAAGCATAATTTCTACTGAATTTTCGTGGTTTGTGTATCATAGTAAAGTTGAAAAATCATACACTGAACCGCAACCAGGAACACTGGGAGGACACTCGGTAACTATAGCTTGCTACTTTTCCCATCTGCTTTCACATTAAAACTTTGTCCATTAAAATGCTTTAACCAGCTGATTTCTTCACCTTAACCATCAATTGGCAACAAATAAATAAAATGTTTGAGATTCATTTAGAATTTGATAGCTACCACAGCAGAAAACAAAATAAGCACTACTCCATATTCTTAAATTGTTTTAAACATGAACTGTTTTTTTGTGATGTCTTACCCTCTGTCACGTAGGTGCGAGCTGGCTGGCTTATTACTTCATATGCTAGTCCAGCAATGCCTTCACCCTGCTGGGCAGTTAGGTGGCTGTACTGCCTCACAGGGGCTAAAGTGACATTGCAGCCAACTTCCCAAGTCACAGGCACCTTGGATATTCACCTAGGCTGTGCAAAGGAAGACAGATAATCAAACCAATTACATGGAAGAAGTGGTAAAGAAATTTCCTTAGCAAAAATTTGCCCAGGCTTGTCACTCTGAAACACAGGGAGGAGGTGAAATCTCATGTTTATCTTTTTTTGTTTTCTGAAAGTCTGAAATACTCTGTGGGGCACAATTTTATTATTGAGCTGATGATGAAATCATCTCCTGCTGGAAAAGTGGAAGGTGATAATAGGACAGAAGGAAATAACAACTGTGTTGTTGGTTTTATGGTTGAGACTCTTAGAAGCAGTTTCTTGTAGGTTTTCTGTTTGAATCAATGTGTCATTGCTTGGCTAGGCCTTTGTTTTGTAGATATGAACAGCCCAATTTTTTTTTCAATGAAATATCAATCATACCACTCACACTGTCTCAGAGTCTAATTCAAAATACATTGCATTGCTTTGTTTGCTCACTTCATAAAAATAGTTTCCTGGAGAAAATTTAGGCTAGCTGGCAAGCGCCACCGTGTGACTCCAAATAGAAGTGTCAGTACCACATTCTAGTGGAAGAAAGATTGGAAGTACATTCAGTCTACCAGTAGCTTTCTCAGGCTTCTAGATTATACCATGCTTAGATTTAGAGCTTTGTCATGCATTATACAAAAAATGGAATCCAGATACCTTCATTTCTAGTGGTCTGATTGTAAAAAAAAATACAAGCTTTAGTGGATATTGAAAATATCAGAAAAATATGCAAAGTACAGTTGAAAGAGATAACTAATATTTCCCGAGTATCTTTCCTTTTTTAACATATAGATAGTAATGTATGTCTTTGAAGACAGGGTGTTAATTGTCTTCAATTTTGTAGTTTGCACATTTTTACTTACTAATATGTATTTTCAATGGGATGCCCTTTAATGGCTCACTTTAAATGCAATTCCTGCACAACTCATTGCATTTCACTGCAATGTTTTTGATATTGCTACAGGGTGACTAAACAAATATTAAAAACTATTTTAAAAGATAGTAAACTCTGTTCTGAGTCTGATTCATATAAGCAATTCCTTTAGCTGTTTTTTTTTCCCCTATTTTGTTCCACATACTGTATTACCAATCTTTTCTCTTGAATCTTGTATTATGCTGTTGGCTATTGTGAAACTGCCTTGTTTTTAATCTGGTACTTCAAAGACATGTTCACAAATCACTACATACAGCACCCCATAAAACAGAAGTATCTATGTCACACAATTACTTTTAGAAGTGCTTAAAATAAATCAAAATCCTTTCTCAATTTCACTTTTAAGTTTGGACAATAGAAAGGGTGAAAAGGTTCTTTGCTGACCATCACTGTAGTACCTGGGGCCCGATAGGGATGAGTTAAGAGAGGGCACAGAGACGCTGGGGCACACAGCAAGTAGGGTACTGAGTCTGGTGCAGGAAACCTTGCAGGAAGGGCTGCAGAGTACAGACGTGCCCGTGGGTAGAGGCATGGTTAGGCATCCCAAACCGCTTCAGCACCATTGAGCTCTTTTAATTAGCAATATGGTCATGAAATAAAGCCAATTCTAAGAATGCTAAAAGTAGTTAAGCTAAATTTTAAAAAGGAAAGGAAAAAAACACACCACAAAACCACAACACCCATGTCCAGACGGTTGGAGACGCCGCACCGCTGCGCACTCGGGAGTCAGGGAGTCTAGCTCCCGCTCCCCGCCCCCCCGCCCCCGCCAGATAAACGCATTTTCTTTGCTTTTTAAGTGTTGTCTCTGCGGAGCAGCGTAGCTGAATCTGCCCTGCAGCTGTGCACACATTGCCACTTGCTTTCTTAACGCACGCTCACTTTACATGTTCACATTTTTTTTTTTGATCAGTTATTTCAGGACGAATCTAAAATGGTTAAGAAAAGCAGCAAGGACTAACGTGGTTTAAACGGAACACCCTCCGCCTCGGCTCGTCGAGCCAAAGTCTTCGTTTCCAAGCTGTAATGCGGTCACCTCTGCCCGCACCACTGACTTAAAAAACAAATATTGCAAGAAACGAAAAATTCCACCGGATTCATTCCGTCCCCCCAACAGTAAATGAACCCCGAACACCTTGTATTACCACCTCTTCCAAACAAGAATTGCTCTTCTTTTTGATGTTGAATTTTAACACGCGGCGAAATTTTAACGCGCGGAGAAATTACTAGAAAAGAAGTAGCGCCAAGACAGCCATTACCTAGAAGCTCCTTGCCGCCGCCACCGCCGCCGCTGCCGACTCCTCGGAAAAAGCTGCTCCTCCCCCCCCCCCCCTCCGGCCCCCGCCTCCTCAAGAACGTGGGCCACGCGCAGCTCCCTCCCCGCGGCTGCGAGATCAGGATGGCTCCGCCCACTCCCGCGATGGGAGGGGGCGAGCCTGCGGCCTCCCCTCAATTGCGGAGCGGAGAATCGCCAAGTTAAATTGAAATGCACTTAAAGGGAAAACTGTTCATTTTAAAAACACTTGAAAGCAGAAAGGCAACACGTGTCTTGGGAAATTTGCATTCAAAACCGCAAGGGTGGATGATTGGGGTGCGGGGGGACTACTGATGCTTTTATACAACATGAAATCTCTAGTTAAGAATATCTTTTGAAAAATTTACTTGCCTATTCCAACATCTTATTTCTACATAGCAAAAAACGATCTAGCTACTCTAGCTACGAGAATAACACCACCACCCACAAAAATAATAATATTAAAATAAAAACCTAGCAAGTTCTTGTTTGTGATGGAGCTGAATTTATATATTGTTTTGTGAAGAATTCTTTGCACGGTGAACTCTTCTAGCTCTGTGACAGGCAATGACTTTTTAAATATTCGAGTCTTCTCTTAATACACTGTGAAAGTTTCATAGGTCTTCTTTTTTTTTTTTTAATAAAGCTTTTTTTGTTGTTGTACTGGGGCCCTTGGAGAACCCAGTCTCTCACTTGAAGAACTCCATATCCACATATTTTGAGCTACGCTCCCAAGCCTAACCTTAAGATCTTTTGTTTGTTTTCTTTAGCTCCCTAATTTTGCTACATGGTATTGCTCAAGCTTCAACTCCTAATGTCTGATTTTCCTATCTCCCAAATAACTGGGAGTACAGGGCACTCCATTCTGCCAGGCTAAATAAACTAATTTGTAACTATAAAAAAAATTAAAATTCCTCAGAGAACTGTAATACACTGAAATGGTGTGTGGGGGGAGAGGACTATAGCAAAACCACAATAAACCACATGTTAAAATGGACAAACATGGCACAATTGTTTTCAATCCAATAATACTGGTAATCTATATATTAATAAGAAATATGCAACTAAAGAAGAGAACAACTACAGTTGTCTCTGTCCTTGGGCAAAGCTGCATACTCACATGTGATGAAATTTGGGTTTCAAATCCCTGTTTGGTTTTGGCCGAAATCATTGAATTGAATCTTCCCTTTCCCTTGTACTAGATCTGATGTTTTGGCTTTTGTTCATCTGCAATTGTTTTATATGAATTTACTGGAAAAGGGAAGTGGTTTTTAATAGGGCTCCTTAAAACCCAAGCATCTGAAGCAAAATGTAAAACTACCCAATACGTTCAAAGTCTATCTAGCATTATTAACCAGACATGCAAATGTAAACATGCCAAGACTTCACTTTTTTAAAACCCAGCTTGACTAAAACCAAAGAAATTACACAATGAAGAATAAGATAACACCTCTTACTCATGCCCAAGACCACAAGGCTGGAAGGCAAGATAAATTAGAGCCAAAGTCCCCTGGCTCCAGAAATACCAGGATATGCCACGTCTCTGCCAATACCTCCTGGCTGAGGGATCTAGTCAGTTTGGTACAATCAAAAATGATGTCATCTACTTTCAGATTGTGAGGAAATTGATGAATGTAACCCCAGAGTAAGTGTGGCTTAAGCTCCTTCCTGCTGGTGAATACATTAGTGAATCACAGTCACCTTCAATGACAACCATATAAGTCCCCAGGTAATTTCTTCATCATTTATATTTCCACACAAATGTAAAAGGTTTGCGTGCTATATGCTCTTACAGTGACCCTAGCTGCACGACAGCATGTACTTGGCCTAAGAACAGTTATGAGAAGCATTTTGTCTGTGTCTGGGGCTTGGCATGGAGTTCTCTTTCACATATGCCTATTCCTGGACAGGCGGTGAAAATCATTTGTCATGCAGTGAAATATGCCCTTTCCACTCCACCCTTCCTAACAATGGACAATTCACAGTTCTTGTGATTCCTATCCTTTTACAAAAGATTCAGGGATAAAGAGGGACATTTTGATTTTTATTCTCTTTAATGTTGAGCTATTAACTTTCCAGAAAATGCTAAAACTTACCTATAGCTAATGACTCTGAGGTTTAAGTCTCTGATGATCATGTTAGGCTAACTTTTAAAACAAAAACTTCTCATTTATTTCTTGTGCTGGCACTGGGGTTTGAATGCAAGACCTTATATGCTTGCTTGGCCATTTTTACTCAAGGCTGGTGCCATAACACTTGCAAAGTAAAAAATTATCAGCATTGAAAACTCTACAGAAAAAAGGAAAGAAAACATCATTCTTCCAGAGATCCTAAACAGAAGACTCAGGCAGGGCTAAAATGATTCTGTAAGCATGCTAAGAAGCACATCCAAGGGTTTTTGTTTTTAATTTGTGAAATACAGATGTCAGGATTTAATGTCTAGCATTGAAGAGGTAGAGATGGACACATTATGTCAGGGCTATGCTTTATAAACTTTATTATTATTTTATTTTTTGCCGGTCCTGGGACTTGAACTCCACCTGGGCACTGACCCTAAGCTTTTTTGTTCAAGACTAATGTTATACCACCTGAGCCACAACTCCACTTACAGATTTTAGTGTGGACATTAGAATCTCACAGACTTTTCTACCTGAGCTGGCTTCAACTTGTGATCTTCAAATCTCAGACTCTTGACTAGCTAGGATTACAGATGTGAGCTACTGGCTCACCAGACAGGCAGGCAGTCTGACAGTTGTGTGTATAAAGTTTTTATTCTTTTTTTTTTTTTTTGCCAGTCCTGCGGCATGGATTCAGGGCTTCTTTTTTTTTTTTTTTTTTTTTTTGCTCAAGGCTAGCATTCTACCACTTGAACCACAGAACCACCTCTGGCTTTTTCTATATATGTGGTGCTGAGGAATCGAACCAAGGGTTCATGTATACGAAGCAAGCACTCTACCACCAGGCCACATTCCCAGCCCAGTATAAAGGTTTTTTTTTGTTTTTTGGCCATTCCTGGGCCTTGGACTCAGGGCCTGAGCACCTTCCCTGGCTTCTTCCCGCTCAAGGCTAGCACTCTGCCACCTGAGCCACAGCGCCCTTCTGACCATTTTCCATATATGTGGTGTTGGGGAATCGAACCGAGAGCTTCATGTGTAGGAGGCAAGCACTCTTGCCACTAGGCCATATTCCCAGCCCCAGTATAAAGGTTTTTATTTGCTCCTTAGGAAAATTCCAAGCCCTTAAGTATTGTTTGAGTGATCGTCTGCACATCCCAGATAGCATAGTTAACAAAGATGCATGACTCATGTGCATCTCTGATGTTAACATTGCTTGTCCAAATATCAAGTATTTAACTGCCTTTAATGCTATAATAATAAAAGCTTGTAGACATCTGGTTTCCTGAGAAAGCAGTATTTGGGACGGAGAGTAAACTGACTTTTGAACTTTGAGCTTCACACTTGCTAGGATGGTGCTCAACCACTGATGGCAAATTCTCAGGCTTAGAAATGCTGAGGTTTTTGTTTGGTTGGGTTTTTCAACATACAATACTCTATGGCCTTAAGCTAGAAAATGGTTCTCACTTTCTATAGCCTACTTGCATTCCCTCTAAAACATCACAAATACCTTGAAGAATGCATTTTCTATGAGATAATTGTTGTAGATTAAAACATAACAAGAAAAA
>NC_063188.1:35339456-35370850 GCF_023159225.1 Perognathus longimembris pacificus
GAAAAGAGTTCAAATACAGGTTACCTTGCTATATAGGAAGGAGGGTATAAAATGAAAATGATGATAAGACATAATTAAGAAGAATAACGCTGTCAGGCAGAAGGAGACAGACAGGAAAACAAACTCTCAACGAGGGAAACAAAATAAACTATGACAGTACAAACTGGTCGCTTTATTTTTTTTCTGAGTATATTATAAGAGAGTTTTGGGCAGTGTCAAGGAACTTGTGGATGTTCCTGGGCAACTGAAGCCCTTTGGGTCCCTCTGGGTGATGATAAGGTATGCTGCTATTCAATGTTTTCTGAGCTACTGCTGTTGTCCTGTTTGTTCAAGGTAATCCAAGAAGATGGAGTAGACACAGAGAGAAGTTGTTCTGCATGAACAACCTCAGTAAGAACATTATCTTAGCATTCAAAGATTTGCAATGGCTGATGAAAAGAGTATTTTAAGCCACTCACTACAAGTATTAGTCAAAGGAGCATGCAAATATCTATTTAAGGAAGGCCATAAAACCTTCCACCCTTCTTAAGGTCTTAAGAAACCTCTGTCACTATGCAGTGATGACAGCCTGGTACAGTTGTCAAAGACTTGAGTGTCAGGCTGTGGGACAAGTATGGATACTGTCTTGCATGATTTCTCCATGGTGATTTAAAATGTGACATGTCCTTAGAACTAGATCTTATGACATTTTAATTTAAAAGATTATGGCTGCAGAGAAGGAAGCCACCTAACATTCTCAATTGAACTTAATTTCAATACAAAATACTGCTTAAATTTTAAATGCTACAGCTCCAAAGCAGGAAGTGGAATAAATGATCTTTCAAGATCTCAACACATTTAACTGTGGAGACATGAGAGAAGGAAAGTAACAACTGCCTAATGACTTTTAGAAGCCAAATTCTGCATAGCTATTAAAAAAAATATGTGGTGAATCCTCACATTAGTCACATGTAGAGTTTTTGTTGTTATACCCATGAAAATGTAACAGATTCTAAATCACATTCTGTATTCTCTCTCATAGTTTGCGAACATAAAATAGATTTTTAGAGCTTTGTTCACTTCATAAAAATGGTTGCCTGGAGAATAAGTTCAGGCAACCTGGCAAGCTCCATCTTGTGGCCAGAATGAGAACTTTAGACACTCGGGTCCTTGATGGGGATTGGGAACCAGGATTGTGGATCTAGGATTGTCTAGGATTTAGGGGACCTGTATAGTCATCCTTGCAAGTGTCTAGAAACCTTTAATCCCACATTAAGAGGTATGTGAGTGTATCACACAAATTAGGATAATAAACAACTCACTTTAAGGTTTGTATTGCATATTGTTTATCATATGAATTTCTGATAAAAAACAAATCCCCACAGTAATGCTCAAAAAGTTTACATATTTCTATATGTCCCCTGTACATACTTATAAATACAAAATTTTGTCATGAGATCATTTATCCCTCTGATAAAACATTTGCTCATCTTTCTATATCAATAAATATGTCCACATTATCTTTTGTGAAGCGTTTTACAAGATTTTTTCTTATGTTTAAAATTTAATCTCATTTCTTCCTAGGCGCACAACTCAAACTTGCCACTAAATAAGTGGACAAATGTCCATCAGAAGGTTAAAATAGGAAGTACAGGTGTGGCTCAAGTTGTTCAGCTCTAGCCTTGAGTGGAAAAAGCCAAGTGAGAGTGCCCTGAGGTCAAGCCCTCATACTGGAACCAAAAAAAATGCTTAAAATATTGTGGCTCCAATTCACTAATTGTTTGATAAATTTTATTGTAGAGGTCATGTACAGGGAGATCACAGTTACATGAGTCAGGTAGTGAGTACATTTCCTTTTGAACAGTGTCACCCCCTCTGTTATTCTCTCCCAGTTTTCCCCTCCCAACTCCCTCCCAAAGTTGTACAGTCCAATTTACTTATATTTGTAGTTTTTAAAGTACTATGCATATCTCCAGTTTTTTCTTGCATACCTTTACATTATAAGACATATCTACATGGTTTTAATAAAAGATTCAGGACTTCAGGATGCAGGCTATTTTGTAATTTGCTTATTTTTTTAAATATACTTTGACATCTGCTTAATCATTATATTTAGACTCCTCATTTTATAACTGAAGAATATTCAGCACAACAGATTTACTACCAAGTACATTATTTTCTACATGATTTCACAACATATTCTGAGCATTTTCTGAATTCTTTCTCAAGAAGCTATAGATTTAAAAACAAGATCATACAGAGCCAGAGGCTGGTGGCTTTTGCTTATAATCCTAGCTACTCTACAGATCGTGGGTCAAAGCCAGCCTGGGCAGAAAAGTCCATGAGACTCTTCTCTCTAATAGACCAGCAAAAAGCCAGAAGTGTAGGTGTGGCTTAAAGTGGTAGACTGCCAGCCTTCGGTGAAAAAGCTGACTAAAAGCCTGAAGTTCTGAGTTCATGTCTGAGTATGGGTACACATGCGGCTGTGCACATGCGCGCACGCACACACACACGTCGTACAGATATTTCTTGTGCTTAAATCAGAGTCTAGACTACAACCTAACCATCTGAATTTTGTGAAAAACACAAGCCTTTTCAGATCTAGAAGTCCATATTTGAATACCTTTTCATGTTTCCGTATGCTCGTATCACTTTACAGAAGGCAGCTTCCCATCTCATCTCATTTATTTCTATGGTAACAAATGTATTACATGTTTAGTGAAATACATACGAAGAGCTGGGCTGGGCACTGGTGCCTTTCGCCTATAATCCTACCTATTCAGATTTTTTTTTTTTTTTTGGCCAGTCCTGGGGCTTGGACTCAGGGCCTGAGCACTGTCCCTGGCTTCTTTTTGCTCAAGGCTAGCACTCTGCCACTTGAGCCACAGCGCCACTTCTGGCCATTTTCTGTATATGTGGTGCTGGGGAATCGAACCCAGGGCCTCATGTATATGAGGCAGGCACTCTTGCTACTAGGCCAGATCCCCAGCCCCCCTATTCAGATGTTGAGATCTGAGGTCGTGGTTCAAAACCAGCTTAGACAAGGAAGTCTATGATACCCTTCTCTCCCCCAGAAGCAGTAGAGCTCAAGTAGTAGAGCACTAGCCTTGAACAAAAAATATCAGGGACAGCACTCTGAGTTCAAACTTGGGGACCATTACACATGTACATGGATGCACACACACACAATACAGACCAAAGAAAGGAATATAATATTTCCTTTTACCTCTAGTCTAACTTCTGGGCTTCATTACTAGGAATATTCTTTGTATGTAACATCACACTGGTATGTATATAGTTTATTTTAAAATATTTTAGTAAAGGGCTGGGGATATGGCCTAGTGGTAAAGTACTCGCCTTGTATACATGAAGCCCTGGGTTCGATTCCTCAGCACCACATATATAGAAAAAGCTAGAAGTGGTGCTGTGGCTCAAGTGGTGGAGTGCTAGCCTTGAGCAAAAAGAAGCCAGGGACAGTGCTTAGGCCCTGAGTTCAAACCCCAGGAATGGGGGGGAAAAACCCACCAAAAAACAAAAAAATTTAGTAGAAATAAGAAGATGGCATTCTTTGGAAATATAGGAAGAGATGCAGAGGAAGATCAACTTTTGCATGTAATTTAAAAAATAACTATTTAAAGACACAGAGAACCCCTGACTATTAATTCTCATAGGCATTTAAATCTGCACCATTGTACATTCCTTTAGATACCTCTGTAAAATGCTTAAAACAGTTTGATTTATTAGAGGTGCAATCAACATATCAAAATGATATAAAAAGCATAGCTTCCAACTTAATCTTTTACTTATGATTATCATAGCTACATATTCAAAATACGGAGGATTAATTTTCTAAGTTCTGTTTCGTCATTTATCTCAGCCACTGAAACATAAAATACTTTCTTTAAAAGTTAGCCCTGTGATCTTCAGAAGACTGATCCCCCCCTACTCCTCCCGCAGGTGTAATCTGATCCCCCCACCTCCCCCATTTAGAACTTTTAAAATAACTGAAGGAATGCAAAATGCAGATTTCACTCCCCTCACAGTAACAATGGCTTAGAGAAAACACAGTCCTTTTTTTTCATTTTTGAAACTAACAATCCCCTTTCTCTCACCTTTACACCAAATCCTCTAGAAGTCTCCGAAATAACTAGCTTTTACAACAGACATTACCTCTATGCGTCTCCTCCGCCAAAGCCTCCAAGTCTGTATATAAGACAGCCCCTCCCCCAAGACTGGCCCCGCAGCGCAGCTAGCTTCCAAGCTTCTGGAGGATGCTCCGCCCCCTCTCCGTGATGAGGAAAGCTGGAGGTCCTTTCTGAGCTGGAGGCCAGTCACCAAGATAAACCAAAACACAGTTAAAGGGAAGAAATGTTCTTTTGAAAGAACTTTCAAACGTAATGGCAACCTATGCCTGTTCAATTTCCAGTTAGATCCCTAGAGGTGTGGGATTTCCTGGAAAAGAAACAGAAAAAAGAGGTGGCAGATCTCTTTTTCATATAATAAACATGCAGTTAAAGTAATTGCTCACATATTTTTGTGGCCTTTCTTGAACTTTATTTTTGGTAAATTTAAGTCTTATTAGTCAAGCTCTACTAAAAATAAAAGGCGTGCAAAATATCTTGGTGAGGATTGCAATGGATGAATTATTTCAGGTTGATTTATTATAATTTTTATTACAATTTTAACCTCAGGACATATTATATCTCTCCTTTGGTTTCAGTTTCTTATTCTTCCTTTCTTAGTGTGTGTGTGTGTGTGTGTGTGTGTGTGTGTGTGTGTGTGTGTGTGTAAGACAGGGCTTCTGTATTTTGTCCAGGTTTACAGTTGACCTCGAACTCCTGATCCTCCTGCTTTGTTTCCAAGTGATATGACAGCACCACCACTTCTGGCTAATCAGATCATTTCTAAGCAAAACCCCTCCAAGTATGATTATACTGAAATTGGAAACAAATATGCATAAGACTATAACAAGCCAAATTAAATGCTCACCCATAAGTGTAAAAGTGGTTTTAAATGCAAGTGATTGGACAAACAAAAATATCCTAAGAGCCAGGTACTGGTGGATCACGCCTGTAATCTTAGCTACTCAGGAGGCTGAGATTGTGGTTTGAAGCCAGCCCAGTCAGTAAAGTCTATGATACTCCAATAAAATACTCAGAAAAAGCTGGAAGTGGAACTGTGGCTCAATTGGTAGAGCACTAGCCTTGAGCAAAACAAGCTCAGGGATAGTACCCAAACCCAAAGTTTAAGACCACAGACCGGAAAAAAAATCCTGAGAAAGAAATGCATGAGAGCAGCAAGGAATTTACAAGGCTCTTCCTTAGTCTTAACATTTATTTCCTTAGGAAGGAAACTAAAGCAGGTCAGCTTCAGGGCCCTCTATGCTCCTACATCAGAAGGCTGATGGATAACTTTAGTTCTTTGAGTCTCATTTCATTCTTGCATACTAAGCAATTCATCACCATTTCCCCTTTCCTTGCTTTTTTTTACTTTTTTGCCAGTCCTGGGGCTTGAACTCAGGGCCTGGGCATTGTCCCTGAGCTTCTTTTGCTCAAGGCTAGCACTCTAGCATGAGCCACAGTGCTACTTCTTGAGTTTTCTGTGTATGTGGTACTGAGGACTGGTACTGAGGAATTGAACCTAGCACTTTGTGCATGCTAGGCAAGCACTCTACCACTAAGCCACATTCCGAGTCCCTTGCTTCCCCTCTTAAAGCTAGCATTTTTGTTTCATCTGTCTTTTTAAAAATCACAATTTGTTCATTATTTTCCAGATAAGACCACTGTAGACTTTTGTGTGGCCACTAACATCTCAAAATCTATAGTAGCAAATCATATTACCCACTGTTTAACTGGGAAATGAATACAGTTTAGATTAACTCTAACACAGTGATGGGAATTCTTGCCTGACTATGCTTGGGGCTCTTTCAGCACTCGTGGCACTATTTTTTTTTTGGCTGACCCCCGGCTTGAACTTGACCTGGGCGCTATCCTTGAGCTTCTTTTTGCTCAAGGCTAGTGCTCTACCACTTGAGCCACTGCACCACTTCTTGCTGTTTCTGAATGGTTTAGTGGTGATAAGAGTGTCATGGACTTTCCTGCCCATGCTGACTTTGAACTATGACTCCCTGATCTCAGCTTCCAGAGTAGCTAGGATTACAAACATGAGCCACCAATGTCTGGTTTATATGGCTCTTGTTTTGGTATCACAGTTCCTTACTAATTTATTTGTTTCCAGCCTTATTGGTGTGTAACTGGCACATAAAAATTGTGTGTTCAAGATGTATGAGGCAATGATCTAAAATATGTGTGTGTGTGTATTGCAAAGTGCTCACCTCAATCAAACTGACATTTCTACCACCATACATAGTTGTCTTATAGCAAATTTCAAACATACTACAATTTTTTAATATTTTATTTTTGGTGGTACTTGTGCTTGAACTCAAAGCCTACATTTGCTTGACACATGCTCTTCACTGAGCCAGGCCTCCAATCCTTTTTCGTACTGGTTATTTTAAGACAGGACCTTGCCTTTTGCCCAGGCATGTGCTTGGATCGTGGTTCTCCTATTTCATGCTTCTTTTCATGGTTGGAATGACAGGTGCATAGAACCACCCCCAGTTTCTACTGAGGAGATGGAAGCTGAAGAAATTTTTTGCATGTACTGACTTAGTACTATGACCTTCTTGTTTCTGCTGTGTACACAGCTGGGATAAAAAGGGTCTCACAAACTTTATACCTACGCTAGCCTTAAACTGTCACCTTTCTGATAGTATACTCCTGAGTGATCGGGATCACAATTTGTGTACCACCGTGTGCGGCTTATACTACAACATTCCTAACCAGAGTCACCTTACTGTGCATTATTAATTCTCCCATAAGTGAAAGTTAGTCCCCTTGGACTAACATCTTTTCATAGCTCTTAATCCTAGAATAATCCCAATCTCTGGTATCATATTTTATTTGATACATTTATTGATTGGTTTATTTAATGTCTGTACTAGGACTTGAATTCAAGTCTTCTTGTTTAGCATTTTCCACTCCTGGCTGGTACTCTATCACTTTCAGCACACAACCCTTCCTAGCTTTCTGTTAATTAACTAGAGATAAGGATCTCTCATATTTGTCTGTTTAGGCTGGCTTTAAAACAAGATCCTCTAGATCTCAGCCTCCTGAATAGTTAAGATTGCAGAGGAGAGCTGTTTGGATTTATATTCCCTTGATGACTTGTGATGTTGAATATCTTTTTATGTTCCTGTTGTCTATTTATGTTTTCTTTGGAAAAATAGCTATTTAAACTCTTTACCTATTTTAAATTGATTTACTTGGGTTTTTTTGTTTTTGCTTTCTTTTTTATTCTATTGCATTAATATACTTTCGAAGATAGATGGTTTGTAAGTATTTTCTTTTGTTGGAAGTCTTTTCATTTTGTTTCTTTCCCTGTGCAGACATGTTTTAGTTTGATGTAGTCTCACTTTTTCATCTACATGACTTCTCAAACAAAGTTCCCTTGAGAGCTCCATATTATTAGTATTAATAGTAGTAGTAGTGTTGTGTGTGTGAGTGTGTGTGTGTGTGTGTGTGTGTGTGTGTAGATCCTGAGACTTGAACTAGAATTTTACTCAATGCTAGCACTCTACAGCTTCACTTCCAGCTTTTTGGCAGTTAATTGTAGATGAGTCCCATGGACTTTCCTGCTCAGAGTGGCTTTGAACTATGATCTCCAGCTCTCAGACCTTTGAGTAGGATTTACAAGCATGAGCCACCAGCACCTGACATTCCATATTATTTAAAAAATGAAAGTTTCTACCAAGCACTGGTGGTGGCTCATGCCTGTGATCCTTGATTTCAAGAGGCTGAGTCACAAAGGAGTGTGATTTGAAGCCAAGCCAGGCAGAAAAGTCTGCAAAACTCTAGATCCAGTTTATTAGTAAAAAGCCAGAGTGGAGAGACACAGCTCAAGTGGCAAAGCTCCATCAGGGAGCAACAAACTGGTTAAAGCATTTAGGCCCCTAGCTCAAACATCTGTATGGGAAGAAAGAAAAATCTCATTACTTTACTGAAATTCTAAGCAGTTATTATTCATGAGCATCTGGGAAAATTGTCAAACCAGTCCTGCAAATGTGCATCAAGAAACCAAGAAACTAAGAAAATACATGGCTTACTGAAGCATAGTGATACCACCCACAGAGAAGTAATGAACTTTTTTTTTAGAGATCACAAAACCTTGAGGAACACTGGCATTCAGAACAACATGGTCCTTCCCTGAGGAGTTGTTTTTTATGTTTGTTAATATTTTCCCCTCTTTCATTTTAAAACACAATTAAAGACTCATTAAATATAGCAAATATACAAAATGTTGAAAATGCAAATATTGAAATGGATGAGGAACAAATGTAAGATTCACACAAAGATGATTACAGGAGTGTAAATTAGAACTGACATTTCAGGAAATGTTTGGGCTTTATTCCCTGAAGCTAAACATTATGGAGGTCAACCGAAGGCCATTTAGGGCTTGAAGTTGAAGAACAGCATGTCCAAGTTGATAGCTGAGAAACCTGTGGGTGCTCCAGAGTGTACCTAAGACCATCTGTTGGTGCATAGGAAATGAATGTTCAAAATTCACTTTTCTCATTTTCATTTGTTTTATAAATATGTTTTAAATGCATCAAATAAGATGAAAGGCATAATATACTTATGAAACATCAAATTGTTGGGGTGAATATCCATTTATCCTTTCAAGAAACAGAAATTTGTCATGGAGAATGTCTATTCTATCTAACGACTTTTTATTGGTGTGTGTGTGTGTGTGTGTGTGTGTGTGTGTGTGAGTGTACTGGTTCTTGCAAATTTCACACAATGCCATCAAATATGTGGGCATATAGTTACTGTTTTGACTCTAGCATTACAAAACCCAAATTTTAATGCTAACAATGACTGTGCTTTTCTCTTATATCAACCTAAATTTACTTTCTAAATTCTCTAAATAACCTTAAGACACTGAAAATAATGAGTGAAAAATTTTAGATATCTAGAAAATTCCAAGAAATATCAAAATTCATAAACAATGTATCAAGCATGTCAAGATGCAGAACAACAACATTATGTTATTTATAAATAAATCCTATCTTCCATCCTCCTTCCTGCCTTCTTCTCTCTTTGTCCCTCCGTCCTGCCCTCACTCTCTCCCTTCCCTTCTCTTCCCTTTCCCCCTTCCCTTTCCTCCCCTCCCCTTCCCTCCCCTTCCCCTCCCTTCCCCTCCCTCCCTCCCTCCCTCCCTCCTTCCCTCCCTCCCTCCCTCCTTTCCTTCCTTCCTTCCTTCCTTCCTTCCTTCCTTCCTTCCTTCCTTCCTTCCTTCCTTCCTTCCTTCCTTCCTTCTTTCTCTTTTCTTTCTTTCCCCTTTTAAGCACCAGTATCTCATTCTTATAATTCTAGGTATTCAGGGGGCTGAGATTTGTGAATCACTGAAGCAAGCCCAGGCAGACAAATTATCAAGACTCATTTCCAATTTATCAACAAAAAGCTGGAAGTGAAGGTGTGGTTTAAGTAGTAAGAGTACCAGCCATCAAGCTCTAGAGTTCAAAACCTAGTAGTAGCACATAAAAGAAATTTCTTTTTATAAAGTTCAAAATAAAATGAAGAAATCAATATTATATATATATCATCTAATATGAAAAGAGATTAATTATGTATTATATCTTTCTTTGTTATTTGGATCACTTTATTTCAAAACACACATATTGGTTTAAATAGTAGTTTGGGAATACAGGGAAAGAGTAAATGAAAAGAAAAAAAGAAAAATGATCTTAGAATATGCCATCAATCCTCATAATGCAATAATATGATTTTTTAAATTTTTCATGTATTCCATCAGCACAGGACAAGATTTTCTTTCCTGTGTTTAGATTTTCTCTGCAGAGGACTCCCCTTGTATCCTTTTATATTGCCATATCACACTCATATATTCTCAAATTCAGAAAAAGCTGTGATTTCTATTTGTTGAGCTTCTTTCTGCTATATTTGTCTTAAACATTTTATGTTCATGACAATGAGGAAATCATGAATAAAACTTTTCTTTAAGCTACCTGTATTGTCATTTTATTTGAGCAGCCAGTTTTCCCTAATAGCCTCTTTTATTTTCTTACCCCAAACCCAAACCTAAACTTAGAATAATAAAACTGTTGAGGTGTCTTTACACTCAAATCATCTTTGGCAGTTTCCAGATGGCAAGAAAGCAACACAAATGCCTTACTCCATTGACTTATAAAGAGCACATTTAAGTATAGTTTGTGTGCTCCATTTAGACCCACAGTATTAGAAAAACTACTACCTTTTACATATTTCTTGTGGAAAAATTGTCAAAAAGAGGAAAATTAACTTCTAAATTAATTTGATAGAGCTACAGGATGAATGTTATAAACATTTCATTATAGGAGAAAGCATGCTCTTATTCATAGGAAGGCAAAACAGATTTTTTACAAATTTATGTACAAAATCATATTCTCAGATTCTTTTTCCTTGCTTCTTAATTATAGCCTTCACTTTATGAGAAAGTTTTAAATGCTCTACAGATTTGTCATTCCAAACCATAAAATATTCTGATACATATTTATGACAATTATTGCCTGAGTCCTTAACAACAAAAGGTTCTGGCAAGGCCTATATTTATGTATTACATACAACAGGGAAGTCAGTGCTACTCCATTCTCGTATATTCAACAATCTTAATCAATTAGTCCATTCCTGTCATTCCTACATACCTCTACTTAAGGTTCAAGGTATCTGCTTCAATCTATACATCAGGGGTTCGGAATTATGAAAGAAAAATGATTAGTTTCAAAATACTCTATTTTATGAAGTGTTGCTGTGGCTCAAGTGGTAGAGTGCTAGCCTTGAGCTGAAGCGCTCGGGGACAGCACCCCGACCCAGAGTTTAAGCCCCTTGACTGACATCCCCTCCTCCCAAAAAAGAAAGAAAAGGTCAGTTTGTGGGCTGGGAATATGGTCTTGTGGCAAGAGTGCTTGCCTCCTACACATGAAGCTCTTGGTTCGATTCCCCAGCACCACATATATGGCAAACGGCCAGAAGGGGCGCTGTGGCTCAGGTGGCAGAGTGCTAGCCTTAAGTGGGAAGAAGCCAGGGAAGGTGCTCAGGCCCTGAGTCTAAGGCCGAGGACTGGCCAAAAAAAAAAGACAAATGTTACATTTAAAGATAAAATCATTTATTCTTAATTAGATTCTTAATCATAATGTCCAAAAATTGCTCTCAAGAAATTAATACTTCGTATTTTTCAGTCCTTGTTTTATAGATAGCAAAGACTGTCTCTTTCTAGAAGGAAATTATGAAGGGCTTCAGACAATACGATATTGCCTCACGGTAATCCGTGTAGAGAACAGAGATCAATTTCTCGGTCTATATTTTCTACTTTGGGTAAAGGTAAGCTCATTAATTGGTACAGAACATGTATAGATTAATCAGAACCATTTAAAATAGAAAACTGTATTGTTTTCCTCATTGTTCTATAAAAGTTAACGGGAGTACGAAGTTTCTAGTGAAAGGTTTGGTAATATTGCCATAAGGAGATGCGTGTATATTTCGTAACACTTGATATATGCATGTAATAAATCCAGATACCTAGGAGAAAGTATACTTTAAACTCCCAGGTTCATGGATAAAACAAGCTTACTTTTATTTATTTATTATCTTCTCTTTCATTAAAAACCTTTTATATTAGTTATACAATGAGGTATTTCATTATTACATCTCCACACATGTTTACACCAGATTCCAATCACTCTCACCTAATTTATTTTTACAACTGTTTTACTTTGGAAGTTTATTTGCAAATTTGTCCTATGTGTTTGAAACTGAGGCATAATATTAATGAATAAGTGTTAATTTTGCTGGCAAATATGATCATAATAACAATTTATGAAGTGATTCTATGTCTAATTCTATCTACATTTAAGTAATTTTAAATGCTTAATCAAACAAAACCATATACGAATGACTATTGCTTTTGTGAAGGAAAGAGACCCATCCCAAAAGGATAGTTTATCAATCTGGTAAACTATACCCTCTGAAGCTTGATTTCAGCTTCAAAAACATAACTATCAGTAAATTCTTTTTTGACTCTGTCAGCTTTGTTTCATGCTTTCCACTTAGATGCTCCTATTATGGAAGAAAACTTTTTTTATCTCAAGCAGAGATATTCTTCACATTGTACTCCCTCAGTGTGCTGTTTTGTTTTTTTTTAATCTTCTTATAATCAGCATGTACTGTACTGTCCTGATCTTTTGTAATTACTGGCAGGAACATTATGTGTTTGAGGCTTTATGAAAGAAAAATGTCTAAATTGTAATAAACTCTACTTGTTTATGTAAGCACTCTTAGTCTTCCAATTTCTAACCCTTTTATTTCAATGTCCTTTCTACCCAGCCATTTCTACTCTTTAAGTGTTTTGTTGTCTTGCTGTTTTCAAGGGTGGTGAATTAATAAGTATATCTAAAGCCAATTTTTTAGAGGTTATAAAAGTATGTAACAATTCATAAGACACAGGCCTTGACCAATCCAAATACTGATTGGAGAATAAGTAATCATAAGAAGGCACACCAGGCAAGTGTCAGCCCATCTTAACTCTAAAAAACAAAAAAGAAAAAATAAGTACTAAAGTTGAACTCCAGAATCCTAAGAAAGGCAAATTAGTTTGTGTGTCACTGTCAAGGAAAAAAAGGGCAAGAAACAGCTGGTCTAATGAGTAGAACTGTGCTGATACAGATCTGAGATTCCCATTCTCTCTGGGGCTCTGGAGCAGGAACTCAGCCTTGTTACAGTGCTGTTATATATTGTTGAATTACTAGTGACGTAAATGTTAAGCCTCTGTTCTAAGCACCCCTTTTAATGTTTTTTTCTTCTGTTTAATAAGGTATGATTTTGGGCACTGGTGTCATTTTTTTCTTTTTGCCATACAAGATTCTGAATTGTAGATGACCCTGTAGCTTTGTCCATTCAAGTCAGAAGGGGAACATTCCTGGCAACCCAACAAAAGGACTGTAGCTGGTGCAAACACAGTTCTCCATTTGCATGAGGGACTGTACATTGGCACAAATACAGTCTTTCACTGGATGAAAGCCTGCCATGATATAACCAGCAGAAACCCTTTCTGGCCATTTAAACAGGCTGTTCACATCATTTTGTGAGCCAGCCAAGAGACACGCTTGTCTACTCTCTGATGTTGCAAAAGGCCTTCCTAGTGTTCTTTTCTTTCCTACTTTTTTTTTTTTTTTGGCCAGTCCTGGGCCTTGGACTCAGGGCCTGAGCACTGTCCCTGGCTTCTTCCCGCTCAAGGCTAGCACTCTGCCACTTGAGCCACAGCGCCGCTTCTGGCCGTTTTTTTGTATATGTGGTGCTGGGGAATTGAACCTAGGGCCTCGTGTATCCGAGGCAGGCACACTTGCCACTAGGCTATATCCCCAGCCCTCTTTCCTACTTTTGATTGTTGTCATTAGTAGAGCAAGTCTGATGTTGTAAGAGGCCCAGTGCTCTTTGCTTTTTTTTAAATCATTAGTAGAGCAAGTTGAACTGGTAATATGAGAGAGGATGATGGAATCAGCAGTGAAGAGGTAGCAGTGATGGAGAGGCAGGAGTGGCAGCAGCCACTGTTTTCAACATCAGTAGTGAGGAGAGCACTGGTAGAGTTTCAGAGAACAGCTGGGAAAGAAATAATGAGGGGCAGAGAACTGAAACAATGAAGGCTGTGAAGAGTTGAAAACAAGCAATTGTGGATGCTGGTTACTGGAAGAGTCTCAGGGAGCTGCCAAGCCTTAAGGTATTTGGACTGAAAACTGTAAAATCATCAAGGTTTGAGACTGACACATTCAGCGCAAGAGCTGGGACACATATCTATAGCTGAGGATTTCAGGACCAGAGACCTGTTTGAGAGTAGTAACACTAAAATCACCTGCTACTGCTTTCTGCTGTCTGTTTCTAACACTCATTGCAACTGGAAATGAAGAGCTCCCAAGTGCTAGCACTTCATGCCATTGAAGCCCAGAGCAACAAGGCTCCAATATAAGTGCAAAGAGCCATAATTTTCTGGCTTCTAATCTCTAGGGCATTAAGTTCCTATCTCTCAGTGTTTGGAGTTGTAAGCCTGTGCATCTGCCAAGCAAGCTTCTAGGCACTCAAAGGCCCAGAATTGTCTAACAGACAGAGCTTCTCCTGCTTACCTACCTATGATTTCTAATTCAGTAGAATCAAAGACTTTGTTTCCAGTGAGATGGTTTGCAGTAGAGAGGGGAATAGTGCTCCAAGTAAAGAGAGACAAGCTTACACAAAGAACCCACTAACACATGAGACACAGAAATACACGTTTTTATTTATTTATTTATTCATTGCCAGTCCTGGGGCTTGGAATCAGGGCCTGAGCACTGTCCCTGGCTTCTTTTTGCTCAAGGCTAGCACTCTGCCACTTGAGCCACAGCGCCACTTCTGTCTGTTTTCTGTATATGTGGTGCTGGGGAGTTGAACTCAGGGCTTCACGTATATGAGGCAAGCACTCTTGCTACTAGGCTATATGCCTAGCCCACAGAAATACAAGTTTGAGTTTGCCATGTTTGGAATTTTTTGGCATCTCTTCATTAACAATACCTACACACTACCAATGGCTAATAATACTATGAATTAGACCATTTAGTACAATATTATACTAAAAGCTTTAAAATTTAATTATGATTACTGGAGACTTAACAATTGTATCATCACAATGAATGGATAATTAGAAAATGAACAAATCATCTAGCTCTTCCCACACTGAGATTTTAGGCAACACAAAACAGTCCTTCTGGAATTGATAAGCAAAGAGCAGGACCTTATCTAACCAAACCTGGAGGTTCTAAAAAAAGAGGGAATATTCCCCAGGGTGGAAGGGGGGCCTGCTAAGAGAAGAGACAGGCAATATCAGAATTCTTCTGGCATCTATTCTGAATAGATGCCATTATTTTTAGTGAGGACATGTGGAAGAGTGTCCATAAGGCTTACTGTTTAACCTATATCAATTGACAGGGAAGCAATACCTACATATTAGGTATTCTTGCTATTATAGATTATTTCATAGCTCTAAAAGTATTGGCAAGCTTTACTACCAGTCATATTATCTTCAGTCAGTTCTGGAACTGCTACATGCCTCAATTTCCCTCATTTTACTATGTGTCTAATCTTGATAGCAACCTCTCCCTACAGGTGACAGAAGTTATGGAAACAACATTGTAGTTTACTTGACATTAATACATGTGAAAATTCTCATGAAAAACAAGTGTAAGTACAACTAATAGTACTAATACTAGCAGCATTATATAGTCGTGCCTGGCTATATCATGGTTCACTTATTGCTACTTCTTGGATTTTCACCTATCATGAGGTCTCTGTAATGTAACTTTGCGGTAGGTGAGGGATCACTATTTACATTTTCTTTTAAACCGCAATACAGTGAAGCCTCGGTAAGGAAACCATGATATAACGAGGGACAACTGTATATGAGGAAGTCGAAAGAAAGTCATGACGATTAAAAGTGCTTAGAACTACTCTAGGCATATTGCCAGCAGTTAATGAAGACATAGCAAGATTAGAAGGAAGGGAAAGCCAAAGTGAGTCATCCAGTATTTGAGGCTACATATGGATCATTGGTATACTTGAATATGAGTAGAAATTGAGCATGGATTCTTTATACTGTGGGAAAAATTCTTAGGACGCACTGCTTTGAATTCCTGACTCAATATTAGAACAATGCTTTTAATAAGGCCCGTTTGGTTTGGTATTATAGTCTTTTTCTCCTAAAACTCCAGCCCTTATTCTGAATGGGTAATATTTGAAGGTTCTTGAATAAGGACATGATATGAAAGAATCAGCAAGGACTGACATGTCAAAGAAAGAATCTTGTGATCAAGGATGCAGTAGAGATTTAGAATGAGGTCATATAATGAGGGCTTGTACATGGTGTACATTTTTGAGAGTGAAATGTTGTCTTGTTTATTCATGAATTTGTGATTTTTTTCAAATTTTTATTATCAAACTGATGTACAGAGAGGTTACAGTTTCATACGTTAGGCAATGGATACATTTCTTGTACTGTTTGTTACCTTGTCCCTCATACCCCCCTGTTGGGGTCAGCTGCACCTTTAAGGGGCCACAGCTGACCTCAGCCTGTCCCTCCCCTTCCTGTCTTAACCGGAAGAGAAGGAAGTCTGACATCACTTAAGGGACAGCTCCTTGGGACCAATCAGGGGCCCCTCTCTTGTGCCCGCCTTTAGGGTATATCTGGGGGGTTCCTCATTTGAATAAATAGAAGCCTTAATGGCTTTCTCCAGGGGCCCATGCGTCCGTGTCGTTCTTGGCGGCTTTGGGGCACCCTGCGACCACACGCCACTGAGGCTACCCGTGGCCATCGCTCCCGCGTGAGCGATCATGGACCACCCGGGAAGGGGCGGACAAACCCCTTCCCCCCCCAAGCGAGGGGAAGTCGAGAGAGAGAGACGAGGCTTCCTGTGGCCATCGCTCCCACGTGAGAGGGATAAAGGGCCAACCCGGGAAGGGGCGGAAAAGCCCCTCCCCCCCCCAAGCGAGGGGAAGTCGAGAGAGCCCACAAATTGGCGGCCCGGCGTGGGGCAGGATGCCCACGAGAAAAGCAATCGGAGCTGTCGGTAGCCTTCGGGAAGGATGGAGTGAGTAATCCGGAGCGTGTGGTACCCCCATCCACGGCGATGGGGCAGAGCAGAATCAATCCGCGTCCCAAGAGGCCGGATTGGGTCAATGGCACTCTGACCAAGGGCTGAGAGAATTCTGCAGCCCGCAGAGATGGGCTCGCAGCTTCGCGCCTCTGGGCGCCAGGCGAGGCGGCAGCGGCAGTCTAGCCCAGGGCCCCCGCCCGGGACTTTTAAAGTCCCAAGTAGGGAGCAGCCACGCGCAATGGGTGCTGGCCTCCGGGGACGCGGGACCCAAGGCGGCAACGGGAGCCGCAGGGGGTCACGGCCTGGCATTGTTTGGATCTCGGAGAGCGCAGGCCTCGTGGAGCCTAGCGCCGGCGGCAACGTGCATAGAGGTATTGAGTGTACAACATGCATCTGTGAGTCTGTGAGTGTTTCTGTTGAGTGAGGAGAGGTTTCCTTTTGTTTTTATCAACCACATGGTTCGATTATGGGCAAAATAATACCATTTGCCACTGGAATTCCAGAAAACTTACATGGCCAATTTAAAAAAAAAAAAAAAAAGATTCTAAGCATGCTTCACAACTTGTGCACAAGTATCAGTATGTCTGTCCGTGTGTGTTGGTAAAACGTGGTTTCAAAGTTACTTGCCTTTTGATTACTAATCTAACTCTAATTCTTAATGTTAAACTGTTCTTTGCAGCTTGTGGGTGGAGTCACAGTAAACGGCCTGGAGGCAGGTGTGACTCTTATCACCAAACTCCAAGCCAAAAGAAAAAAAAAGTGTTATTCTTTCTCTCCTGTGCTCTCATAAACTCTTTTAAGATCAAGGGACCAGAGTCATCTTGGAACAACTGCGCAAACCTCCATTTTCCTGACTCAGGATTAATACTTTGCTTTATAGGATGCAGGTCGACGTGTGCTAGCTGCATGGACTGTGGCAATCTGTGGCTACAGGAAGCTGACTCCACAGTCTGCTCCCAAACTGCCTTGGTTTTTTTTTTCTCTTCTTTGACCTATAGTTGTTGTTTCCCCACCCCCACCTCCAAGCCGGGGACCGAGCCCCGGACCTTGCACTCTTCCGCTGAACTAAATCCCCAGAGCCTTGTATATGCCTTTACAGATTGGAAAACTAAGCCCAGAGCACTTGCTCTGGAGAAATGTCTCCTTTTGTTTTCTCTTCAGGATAACAAAGACCGTAGTGGATTTTTTCCATGGAGAAACGGGAAAGCCTGCCTGTGCCAGCGATGGACCCAATGTCAGCCCTGTTTCTTCCCTGGACCCAGCCTGGTGCCCTACCATGTCATAAGAAAAAAAAAATAATAATAGATAAAAATTGGAAAAAAAAAAGGAGAGGGAGAGAGAGGAGAGTAGGCCCCATAATTAGTAAGGATAGCTATGCTCATATTATATATCTTAAGAAAATATCTTAAGAAAATTTAAATCTTCCCAAAATAGTGGGAAAGAGCCTTGTAAAGGCTTTTACAGATTGGAAAACTAAAAACCCAGAGCACTTGCTCTGGAGAAATGTCTCTTCTTGTTCTCTTCAGGAAAACAAGGAATATACTCAATTCTTCTGCTCTTCTAAAGAGAATAAGTGCTTCTTGAAGCGCAATATTTAGCTGTGGCAGTGTCGTTTGCAGTTTTGTACAAAAATTAAAGAAATTTTGCACCATGTTCCTTCCACTCCTCTCTCCCTACTGTTTGGTTTAAGGGAGTCCCGTTACAGGGAAATAGGAGCTGAGGGTTTGACACCCAACCTTAATTAAAAAAAAAAAAAAAAAAGTGGGCGCAAAGGTTTAACACCTTCGCTTCAATGTTTATATATAAAAAGAATGTTTTACTAATCACTTATGTTTAAATTATCAGCTACTGTGAACTACCAGGGATGCCAGAGCTCCAGCCTACTTCTACTTCACCACCAAAAGAGGGCTGATGTCTGCAAACTTCCTGCACTTGGCAGAAACCAGCTGAGGATTCCAGCTTCTCTGGACAAAGCCAGATGGACGGCTACCTTACCTACCCCTTCCCTCTGTGGAAGAGGCCCCCTATATATTTATATATATATATATATATGTCTTATGTCAGTATTTGCCTTATGCCTACATGTCTGTTTAAAACATCCCCTACTTAAAAAAAAAAAAAAGAGTAGCAGATGTTGGGGTCAGCTGCACCTTTAAGGGGCCACAGCTGACCTCAGCCTGTCCCTCCCCTTCCTGTCTTAACCGGAAGAGAAGGAAGTCTGACATCACTTAAGGGACAGCTCCTTGGGACCAATCAGGGGCCCCTCTCTTGTGCCCGCCTTTAGGGTATATCTGGGGGGTTCCTCATTTGAATAAATAGAAGCCTTAATGGCTTTCTCCAGGGGCCCATGCGTCCGTGTCGTTCTTGGCGGCTTTGGGGCACCCTGCGACCACACGCCACTGAGGCTACCCGTGGCCATCGCTCCCGCGTGAGCGATCATGGACCACCCGGGAAGGGGCGGACAAACCCCTTCCCCCCCCAAGCGAGGGGAAGTCGAGAGAGAGAGAGACGAGGCTTCCTGTGGCCATGGCTCCCACGTGAGAGGGATAAAGGGCCAACCCGGGAAGGGGCGGAAAAGCCCCTCCCCCCCCCAAGCGAGGGGAAGTCGAGAGAGCCCACACCCCCCTCCCTCCTCCCCCTTTCCCTTCCCCCCCCCCCCCCCGGAGGTGTTCAGTTCACTTACACCAAACAGTTTTGCAAGTATTGCTTTTGTAGTTGTTTGTCTTTTTTTACCCTGTGTCTCTCAAATTTGGTATTCCCTTTCAATTTCCTACTTCCAATACCAGTATACACGGTTTCCAATATACTCAGGTAACATCACAGAGATAGTGTAGGTCCAACCACAGGAAGGTGATACAAGAACATCATCAATAATAGAAGCTACAGATACACATAAGACGTGGAAAGTAGTTACAACTGTGATATAACAATTGTTTCCATAACATGGAGTTCATTTCACTTAGCATCATCTTATGTGTTCATAAGGGTATAGCTATTGGGCCTTGTGATGCTCTGCTCTGACTTGCCTAAACCTGTACTAATTATTCCCAATAAGGGAGAGCATAGAGTCCATGTTTCTTTGGGTCTGGCTCACTTCACTTAGTATAATTTTTTCCAAGTCCTTCCATTTCCTTACAAATGGGATAATGTCATTCTTTCTGATAGAGGCATACAATTCCATTGTGCATATGTACCACATTTTCCTGATCCATTCGTCTACTGAGGGGCATCTGGGTTGGTTCCAGATTCTCGCTATGACAAATTGTGCTGCGATGAACATTGTTGTGCTGGTGGCATTACTGTGATTTTGTTTGTGGTCTTTTGGATAGATACCCAAAAGTGGGGCTTCTGTGTCATAGGGGAGTTCTATGTTTAGCCTTCTGAGGAATCTCCATACTGCTTGCCAGAGTGGCTGAACCAGTTTACATTTCCACCAACAATGAAGTAGGGTTCCCTTTTGGCCACATCCCCTCCAACAATTGTTATTGTTAGTTTTCTTGATATATGACATTCTTACAGGGGTGAGATGGAGTCTCAATGTTGTTTTGATTTGCATTTCTTTTATGGCCAGTAATGTAGAGCATTTTATCATATGTCTCTTGGCCATTCTCATTTCCTCATCAGAGAAGTCTCTTTGTAAGTCTTTAGCCCACTTGATGAGGGGGCTATTGGTTCTTTGCGGTTTTGGAAGAAGGTAATTTTTTTAGTTCTGCATATATTTTAGAGATGAGGCCTTTGTCTGTTGAATGTCTGGTAAAGATCTTCTCCCAGTTTGTGGGCTTTCTGTTTATCTTGCGAGCTATGTCCTTTGCCGTGCAGAAGCTCTGCAGTTTGATGCAGTCCCATTTGTCCAACCTTTCTTTGATTTGTAGCCTTTCTGGGTCTTTGTTAAGGAAGTTCCGTCCTGTGCCAAGGAGCCCAAGTGTTTTTCCTACTCCTTCCTTCAGTGTTTTTAAGGTGTCTGTTTTGATTTCAAGGAATTTGTGATTTTTTTTTTTTTGCTGTGAGTTAGGCATCTGGGTTCAGGGTTTGTGAAGACTATTCAATGTAGGTACAGAGATGGAGTTGTGATAGGGAGTGTGTGAGAGCTTAGCTATAAGTTAAAAGATTAGATTTGTAAGGTAAGGGAAGAGTGGGGAGGAAAGTTTGCCAGAGAGATCAACCAGAAAAAAATGAAGTTTAGGGAGTAAAGAGAAGAAAAAGGCAAAAGGACAAAGCATAAGAGGAAAAAAAGGGAGAAATAAGAAAGAGAAACCAAGCAATGACCTGCAATGAAGAAGACAAAATTGATCAGGATATATCATATTCATAAACTACTTTGTTAAATGGTAACTATCTGTATAGATACTTATATATAATGAATAGAAAAAAAAGACAAAATGGAGAAAAGCCTCAACCCTTAGACACTGTGCAGCCAACTGGAAACACCTAATTCAAATATTGATACACACTTAAGCACCCCTACATTTTCTAAAGAGAGACAGGAAAACAAAAGAAAAAAAGGTCCCAAGTTCAGTCAAAATACAGTCTTTGTAGAGGTTCTGTGTTTTTCTTTTTTTCTGTTAAGCTCTGTTTTCAGGATTTGCTATACTATCAATATGACGATCAGTTCTGTGAAGTGGCCTGGATGGGTTGCAATTGGCCTGCCTTGGGTACTTGCAGATTTCCACAGCTTTTGTCCCCATAAGTTCTGGGGCTGTCTGCTGACCCCCAGCTTATGATGTAGGTGCCCTGGGTGTGGGCAAGGTTCCACTGCCCTTCCCTCTGCCTGTGTAGCACTCAGGGGGTTGGGGAGATGGTCATACACCCTCCACTGGCTCCTTGTGTGGGGGGCAAGGTTTCACCAACCATCTCTTTGCCTGTGTGGGGTTCCATAGCTGGACACTCACCTGTGTTGTGTGCCTGAGTTGGTAGATGTTGGGGTCTTCCTGGACTCCTCTGTGGCCTCAATATGGCCTTTCTAAGGAGCAATGTGAAGATCCTTTTTGGTTGCCTCCCTGGGGCCCTCAGTGAGCTGCAGACACTCTGTATAGGTATTTCTGTTCTTTTTCATGCCTTCAGGCCTGCAGGTCTGTAGTTGTAGCCCTGTTTCCCTCTACTGGTGTGATAGGCATGCAGATATCAGGAGGAAAACAGAATAAAGGAGTGAAATAAAAAGCAGTGGCTAGGCATTTCTGTCAAGTTAAGGAAGCTATGGATTTCATTTTCCATCTTGGTCGGCATTAAACTCTCACTGCTTATAACTTGTCTGGTGTCCTCTCTTGGGCTAGATTTTTCTGCTAAAGGCTTGTATTTCTGTTTGATTACAGACAGCTCTAACTTTTTATAGTCACCATTCTATGAATCCTCAGAATCTAATTTTTAAAGAATTTATATGGCTACTACTATAAAACCCTAAAATGAATATATTCCCATTATTGTTCACTGGTTTTAAGTGATAGGTATCTGTGTTTATCTTCATAAGTACATTAGCAACACTGATGTTATAGAAGCCAAATTACACATGCTCTAAAGTTATGATAATGAAGATACATAAAGTACTGTGCTACCAATACTGTTAGCTCTCCCATTGCTTTGGTTAGAGTCAGTATCAGCAACATGATGCTACCTAAGCTGCCAGAGTATCTGCCAATATCTTTCTCCCTTAATAGCACCACAGAAGATGGCACTTCTACAGAGGAATTCACACTCATGCTGAAGACTCTACTTACCCTGCTGCCACAAAAGTTGCAGGAAACGTGAATAACAATGAAAAATGGAGAAAAAACCCAATAGCATCTTTTTACCCCCAAACTCCCCAAATCCTACTGAAAAAACTTAATAGATATCAAGCTGGCAAGATAGTCTGGAGAATATGGACTATGAACTTGTATCATTCATAATATAGAAGGACAGCCAAGGAATTGAAAGCATCAGATAATTTTACAAATCAATTAGATGAGGTGTTTTTTTTCTCTGACCAGATAGAAATCATGAATAAACAAGGAGAATCTCTTCTAGTATTAAAAGTACTAGATCCTTGAGTGCCTAAAGCCTAGGGGGTTTGTCTATAGGACCCAATACTTTCAGATCCAAATCCTGAGTGATGAGTCTGTTGCTTTAGTGTTTTGAAGACAAAGGCTTGTGTCTTTGGATGCTCATGTTAGAGACTTATTACTGTCGGCTTCAATCACCAGTGGCCCTGGCACTTATTAACTACTGTAGTCCTCAGTTTTCAGAAGCATTAAGGGTTAATCACAACAGGCGGCATTGCCTACTAGTGTTAGGACTTCTGAACAGGCATTGAATGTTGAAACTCTCAACCCCAACAGTGTTTCCATTCTTGACAATAAAATATTTGCACCCACAGCCTTCTAGCAATGGCTAGCACTACAGTTCTCAGGCTTAGTGTGCCTGAAACTCTTGTTCTTAGGCCTTTGGAACACTCTGGGAGTCTTTCAGATACCAGATCCCATGGTTTGTATTCTCTAGGTCTTCACACTATGTATTCTGTCTTCTCCTTGGTCGTGTCCCTTTACCCTCTTATCTTCTTTCTACTTCTTCCATTTCTCATTGTCTGCAACATCTCTGTTTCCAGCTATCTCCTGGAACCTTTTCTCTGTCTGCTTCTCACCACTGCTGGTGCCTCCTTTGTTACTGCTTCACTGCTACTTCCACCATCATCTCATTACCAGCTCAACACACTGGAAGAGAAATACAAACACAGGCAAGATAAGCCGAGACTTTTTGATTGTGCTAAATATTACACCACCAGGGGGCAGCACAATGTTTTTTGGTTGACTTTCAAAGTGAACCAAACATCCTGCTTATGTAGCCAGCAAGGGGTGTGGTAATAGTGTTTGCATTAATTATGAGATCCTTTAATATAAATAAAGGACAGTGTTGGCACTAATCACAGCAAAACCTTTCATGAAAATGAAAATTCATGTTTGTTCCAGCCACACGCCTTCTGCTGGACCACCAGGGAAAGTGGAAGTATTTCCTCTCTGATCTAAATAAAAATGACTATTAGAATTCATTGAAGTTTTGATGCAAAGAGGTCTTGCACACACTAAAGTGGTTGTGGCTGTGTCAGTACCTTCTGGACTAGAGTTGTGCTTTGATTCCATTCAGCTGTTGCATATCTGTCTGTCTTCCCCAAGGTGCCTGTGGAGTGTTTAAAGCCCATGGCCCCAATAGCTTAGCTTACTTTAAAAATAAACATTAAAAGGAATACTTTCAATAAAGGCCTATCATTAATATTTAAAGCAGTTTAACAGCATTCAATCGAGGTTTAAGTGTATTTTATAGTGCTTTATTCTTGCAAAGAGTTGGGGTATTTTATCTGTCTCAACAGTATTATAATATTTTTATTGCCAATGTTTCATTTCTGTAAAAGAAATAATTGTGCTTTACAAGAAACGCAAAGATACAAAGACAGTCCCAAATTCAAGTTACAATGAGGTATGTGGTATGTGTTCAGTTAAGATCTTATTTCAGACTACATTTTGATCTTTTCTCTGGCTAATGACAGGAGGTACCATAATCTCTTATGATGCCGAGCAGAGGCAGCAAGCCCAGCTTCTAGTCAGCCACAGGAACACACAAGTGCACAGTTGATATTCTACAATATTTTGTGGGCCAGTGGGTTTTGCTAGATATGGTGTTATATATTTTTACAATCTGTAGTGTCTACAAAATGATGCTCTGCCTCTTGCTTCTGGCAAGAAGAAAAAGGTTATTACTATTAAAATGTAATACAAGGTAACTGCTCAGCATGTAGACAGCAAGTAAGATGTCCATCACAAGTAAGGACTCTCACAATTGTTGATCTCAATGATTCTCACTTGTCGGGGCCTCCGAGGACCCCTTCTCCTCACTTCTCCGGAGGAGATGCTCAAATGTTGGGGTCTCTAGGACTCCTTCCCCCCCTATCTCCCAGGGAAATGCCTGAACCTCGATTCTATGGAAGGAGCTCCACCCTACCCCTCATACCAGCAGAAGGAGTAAGGCGTGTCCATTCTGGACAGCTCTAAGCTGAAGTGGGATGCCGAAATCCCTTCCTCGGCCCCCCATAATGTGTCAGGAACCACAGGACAAAGATAACGGGGAGACGGTTGGATGGTTGAATGAGTCTCAAAGGATTTAATTGGGAGGGGGTTTTATATAGCGGTAATGGTGGGAAAGGGAAGGACTTGGACCATTGGCTCAGCCGGGCTGCCCATCAGGTGATGTCATGAAACTTCCTTTGTGGGCTGGACAACCCTACCATGGTGGCACGCACGTGTTCGCCCCCCAGGGGTGGGGGGCTTCTTTTCCAGTTGAGGCCAGAAGGTGGGAGGGGCTCCCTCCTACACTGTCCCAGGGTTGGGAGAAGGGCAGTGTCTCGCTGTTGGCAACCTTCCCCCACCAAGGCCAAAACTGAGTCCCCAACACTCACTGATCAGAAATGAGTCAGTGATGCAGTATAGTCGTAAGCATCAATTAATCCGTAGTCATCACACAGAAAAAAATTCAGTCAATTGGTAAGATGGGAAAATTACTCATCTCAGAGATGAAAGATCAGTATATATATATATATATATATATATATATATATATATATATATATATATATATTTATATATCACTCAGCCTTCTGATGACCCCTAGTAAGGTAAAGTTTCTCCAAATATATATGTAATTGTTTATACAAAGTGGCTGAGTAGGTTGGATTACAACTATGATCCACTGGTTACCAGACTAATTTCAGTGTGTGTGTATGTGTGTGTGTGTGCGTGTGTGTGTGTGTGTGTGTGTGTGTGTGTGTGTGTGTGTGTGTGCTGGTCCTGAATCTTGAATTCAAGGCCTGGTCACTGTCCCTGAGCTTCTTTTGCTCAAGGCTAGCACTCTACCACTTGAGCAATAGCTCCATTTCTGTGTGTATGTGTTTTGTGATTAGTTGGAATAAGAGTCTCACAAACTTACCTATCTGTGCTGGCTTTGAACCCCAATCCTCAGATTTCAGCTTCCTGAGTTGCTAGGATTACAGACTTGCACCGCAGGACAGATATATTTTGCTTCACACTTTCAGAGGTTTCAGTCCATCACTTTTGGTACTGTAGTGGCACAATACATTATGATGGGAAACACATAGTTCATTAGAGCTACTCATGATGACCAGGAAGCAAGGAGAGAGAGAAGAAAAGGTCCAATATCCCTTTAATGGCACTATCACGTGACTTAACTTCCTTTCACTAGGCCTGACTCCTAAAACAACAGAGTCAAGAATACCATCAGTTTGGGCTCGAGTTGCTGGCACATGAGATTTGGAGAACATTTAAGATCCAAACCATAGTTTTTTCAATAAGATCCTCTCACAATAATTTAAGAAATCACCTGATAGACACATCCAGGCTGGCAAAGCATCTTTTAAAGACCATGGAATTATATATCAAAATACAGGGCTTCTTTTGAATATTGAGTGCATCCTATAGCAGCCTCACAGAAGCCTAGGGTTTCAAACATGTTTCTAAGCATAACTTTTGTACAGGAAGTCCTCAAAATTCTTAGAGATATTGACACACTAATCTGAATGAAATATGAATTATGCAAATTGTAGAGACATGTGGACACAAACTTTTACTTGAGTGTAGACGACAAAGCTTCAAAAATAGATCACTAATTAGGAAAAAAGAAAGAAGATTCATAGTGCAGAAGACAAAACCATAATGGAAAGCCAAAAACCGGTTTTAAATTACAAAATAACACTTGCAGCCATATAATACCACAGTACAAATAGGGAACACAAGGGAATTAATTTCTTTTGTGTAATCCAAAGAACTAGAGAATGAAAATGATGAGTTCAGGGGTTTAAATTCCCAAACCAAGTTCTGACTAGAACACTATACTAAACCTATCACTACTCTGAAATCAATCATCTCTTGTAGTCGTGGAGATGAGACTTGTGGGGACAAAAACCTAAAGAATATATTGTGGGTTTGGGAGTGTGTCTTATCGGTAGAGTGATTGTGAAGAGTTAAAGTAAACCCCATTTTCAGGCAGCCCCCGTTTTTTGTCTGTTGAAACTATGAGTAACCCAGGCCACCAATTATCCCGGCTAGCAGGACAAGCTTATTAGGGCCCAGCCGGTCAGGATACTCCCTGCTTAACTCTAACCGCCTGGGAATGCTTAACTCTAACCGCCCTGGAATGCCTCAAGCCCTGAGCCAATCAGATTTGTACCCGTATCCTAATCTTGCTCGAACACCTGATTGCTGTAACTTGGTTTTTTGCCTTTATAAGCTCTATGAAATCTCAGCTCAGGGCCTTCCTCCTAACCTCCACTATGTCAGTGGGTAGGATGAGGCCCGATCTGCAGCTCGCCTGAATAAAGCCTTGCTTTTGCATTTTGGAACATCTGGCTCTCGGTGGTCTTCTTGGTGGTCTTCTTGCGACTTGGGCATAAAACTTGCCTAGCATGCATGAAGCCCTTGGTTTGATTCCTCAGCATCGCATATACAGAAAAAAAAAAAGCTGAAGTGGCGCTATGGCTTAAGTGGTATAGTGCTAGCCTTGGGCAAAAAGAATCCAGGGACAGTGCTCAGGTCCTGAGTTCAAGCCCCAGGACTGGGGGTAAAAAAATATATTGTAGAGGATAGAAAAACAATACAAATTTATTTCCCAGTAATTGTCTTTCATTAAAATTACAATACTGATAAGGAAGAAACTGAGCAATGGAAATTTACATAGGGGAATGGGAAAAGATCCTCACAAACATTGAGCTACTACTACATTCTATCTACCTACTTTTGCTACTAATTGTAGACTTTATATTCACATCTGAGGAAATCAATCTTTCCTAGCAGTAAAAGAAGTAAACTAGAATGATCTTCCATTAGGCAGTTGACTTACAGGATTCCTGACCCTATTCAGGGAACACTCAGACTATGCATTATTGTTTTGACCTCCCCCCCCCACCAAAAAAAAATACTGCTCCCAGGGGTTAAAGTAGTAATGTGGCTCATGAAGAGGTATGATACACATCAAAATAATCACATGATTTTTACAAATTTTTATTAATGGGAAATTGAGGATTTTGTGATAATAGAGCTTCAGTCTAGATTGGAACAATATTCGTCTTACCAAGATGAGACTCCATATTAAATGTTACTTTGAGTAAATGGAGTGATGTCACTTTTCATGGTTGCTTGACTGAAACCCAGATCCAAAGATATTCTCTACTAAATGAAGATACCAAAACTTTCTGGGGACTGTTGGCTTATTCCTACAATACTAGCTCGTCAGTGGGCTGAAATCTGGGGATCACAATTTGAAGCCTGTCTGAGCAGAAAAGATTTTGAAACTCATCCCCAATTTATCAGCAAAAAGCCAAAAGTGGAGGTGTGGCTCAATTTGTTGAGCTTCATACAGACCAGAGCAAAAAAGCCAACAAATAATGTGATGCCCTGAGTTCAAGCCCCAAGAGCAGCACACAGAAAAGAACACTGGACATGAAACAGTTGAAAATGATAGTGTGGATTTATTAGATAACACTTTCTCCTACACAACTGTGATCTTCAGATAATTCTAGAGGACATTCTGTTTACTAAAGTTGTCAGAAACTCATTTGTCAAAGGAGCCCCAACATCTCTGAAGTATTCTGTAGGGCATATGAGAATAGATCATAATATTGCAACCACATATTCCTTCTTTTGACATGGTAGGTAAGCTTATTCTTCCAAAAACATCCAAAATGCAAACCCAACAAACAAGAAATCAAGGTAGATGTAGTTATCTTACTAGATTCAGAGCTTAAGCAGTAGTATTATCTGACTCAGTTATCTTTGGCATTGATAAGATGAGCATGATGTCTGTAAATGTACCAAAATAGATTGGTAACCTACTAGAGTGAATTGTAGTCTTGAATTACTACATACACGAGTCACTTCCCAGGTCCAAGGACTCATGAAATCAGAGGAGGCTAAACTATTTGAAAAAGGACTCTGCTAACCAGACAAAATGAGTATTTTGAATCTTCAGGTTAGACTTCTCTTAGGCGAACTGCATCTGTTTCTTAGGTCTACTGGTAAATTTACCATGTACCAGGAAATTGAGGAATTACTAAACATTGACTATGAATGAAGAGCCAGACTTTGAAGTCAGGCCCCACTTTACCACGCGAACCCCACTTTACCACACGAACCTGAGATAAGCACGCCCTGTGAGCAAACTAAACCCAGGACAAGCTTATTAGGGCCCAGCGGTTGAGAAGTCTAACCGCTGGGAATGCTTAACTCTAACTGCCCCCAGAATGCCTTGAGCCCTGAGCCAATCAGATTTGTACCTGTGTCCTAATCTTGCTTGTTTGAACACCTGATTGCTGTAACTTTGTTTTTTGTTTTGCTTGAACACCTGATGGCTGTAACTTTGTTTTTTGCCTTTATAAGCCCTGTGCAATTGCAGCTCGGGGCTTCCTCCTAACCTCCGCTGTGTCGGTGGGTAGGACGAGGCCCGAGTTGCAGCCCGCCTGAATAAAGCCTTGCCTTGCTTTTGCATTTCGGATGTCTGAGTCTTGGTGGCCTTTTTGGTGGTCGTTTCGCGACTTGGCATAACATGAAGAATCTTAGTTCCTGGAGAAGCAAAATGTCATTGTGGAGTACTGTTTCCCTACTATCATCTCTACTATTGAATATATAAATAGACAAAACACAATAAAAAACGTGCCTTAGAATATAAGCTCTGATGATAGTAACTTCTATGAATGTGTAAGCCTCAAGCTGTATTATATTCTGGGAGGGAATTTCAGAGTCTTGGGCTTTCACTTGACCCCACATAATTTTAATAAGCTGAGACATTTTCCCTCCAGGTTTGCAACATTTAAACATTTCCTTGAAGATGCCAAAGCACTTTTCTGAACCTTCATGGTCAAGGCTAGCACTACCACTTGAACCACAGCTCTACTTCCGGCTTTATGGTGGTTAATTGGAGACAAGAAGGTCATAACCTTTCCTGCCTGGGTTGGGTTCAGACCTCCATCTTCTGTTCTCAGGTTCTCTAAGTAGCTAGGATTACAAGCATAAGCAATCCCACCCAGTTTAAGTTTTGTATTTTAAACTTCATATGTATAGTATATAAGTGTATCTGTCCATCAGGACTTCCTCCCCCCAAATGCTTGGCCCTTTTTAGATCCTTTCCTATTGGCACCTAAATTCCTGGCATATTCCCTTAGCATCTCATTACCTGCTGGCCCATTCCTTTACCTTCCTTTATCTGGCCCTCCTTTCTTGACCCTCTCTCCATCTGCTCACTCTATTCCAGGCCCTTCCACTGAATGATCACTCCTCTCCTGGTCCATTCATTCATGGCCCCTCCCTCCACTTTCCACACCCATCCTGGCCCCTCCCTTCTTGGACCTTCCCCTTTTGGTCACTTCATTCTAGGCCCCTCCCTGAACAGTCACTCCTATCCTTGTCTCGCCAATCCTGGCCCCTCCCTTCACCTTCCATTTCCCCTCCTGCTCCTCCCATTCTGGCCCTTCCTTTTACCTTCCATTTCCCCTCCCCACCTCGCTTCCCTGACCACTCCCTCTTGGTCTCTTTATTCCTGTACCCTCTTCTATCTTTTCATTATCCTCCTGGCCACCTCCCTTTTTGGCCCTCTTCTTCTGGCCACTCTATTGCAATCCCTTCCCTCAACTGTGCATCACCTCCAGGGTCTGCCTTCTAGCCCCTCCTCTCCTGGCACCTCCCCTTCCTGCAGCACTTTTCCTAGCCTCTTCCCATGAAGATCACTGCGTTCCCGGCACCTCTTTTCCTAGAATCCCCTTCTTGGTCTCTTCATTCCTGGCTCCTCCTTGGCCCCTCCTCTTCTAGCTATTTCATTCTAGGATACTCCCCTCAATGATAATTTCACACTTGGCCCCTCCATCCTAGCCCCTCCTCTTATCTTCACTCCATTCCAGGCCCCTCCCCTCAAGAATCACTCCTCTCTGCCTCTTCCATTCCAGGCCCCTCCCCTCCTGGTCCCTCCCCTTTTGGACCCTCCCCTCAATGGTCGTTCCTCTCTGGCTACTACCTTCTTGGCCCCACCCATTCTGGTCCCTCTATTCCAGGCCCCACCCTTCCTGGTCCCTCCCTTCTTGGCTCCTGCCCTCTCGGTCTCTCCCCTACTGATCCCTCCATTTCAGGCCCCTCCCCTCCTGGTCCTTCTCTTCTTTGGCCCTCCCCTCAACTGTCACTCCTCTCTGGCTCCTCCGTTCTTGGCCCCTCCCCTTCTGGGCCCTCCATTCTTGGTCTTGGTCCCTCCCCTCCTGGTTCTTTCTTTTTTTAATTTTTATTTTTTTACCAGTCATGGGCCTGGAACTCAGGGCCTGAGCACTGTCCCTGGCTTCCTTTTTGCTCAAGGCTAGCACCCTGCCACTTGAGCCACAGCTCCACTTCCGGCCATTTTCTATATATGTGGTGTTGGGGAATTGAACCCAGGACTTCACTTCATGTATGCGAGGCAAGTTCTCATGCCACTAGGCCATTGGCCCCTCTCCTCCTGGTCCCTCCCTTCTTGGACTCTGCCCACAACTGTCACTCCTCTCTGGCTCCTCCGTTCTTGGCCTCTTCCCTCCTGGTCCTTCCATTCTAGGTCCAGCACATCCTGGTCCCTCCATTCCAGGCTCCTCCCCTCCTGGTCCCTCCCCTCAACGGTCACTCCTTTTTAGTTCCTCTTCATGGCCCCTCCC
>NC_063188.1:35371350-35398735 GCF_023159225.1 Perognathus longimembris pacificus
ATCCTTGTCCCTTCATTCCAGGCTCCTCCCCTCCTGGTCTCTCCCTTCTTGTCACGTCCCCTCAACAGGTCATTCCTTTTTAGTTCCTCTTCTTGACCCCTCCCATCCTGGTCCTCTGCTCCTGATCCCTCCCTTCTTGGCCCCTCCCCTCAATGGTCCCTCCTTTCTAGCTCCTCTTCTTAGTCCCTCGCCTCCTGGTCCTTCTTTTATTTTTTTAAAATTTTACTTTATTTTATTTATTTATTTTTTTTGCCTTGAACTCACACTGTCCCTGGTTTCCTTTTTTGATCAAGGCTAGCACTCTGCCACTTGAGCCACAGCACCACTTCTGGCTGTTTTCTATATATGTGGTGCTGGGGAATTGAACCCAGGGCTTCATGTATGCGAAGCAAGTTCTCTTGCCGTATTCCCAGCCCCCTGAAAATCCATTCTTGGCCCCTCCCTTCCTGGTCCCTCCCTTCTTGGCCCCTCCCCTCAACTGTCACTCCACTCTGGCTCCTCCGTTCTTGGCCCCTCCCCTTCTGGGCCCTCCATTCTTGGCCCCTCCCCTTCTCATCCCTCCATTCGATGCCCCTCCCCTTCTGCTCCCTCCCCTTTTGGCCCCTCCCCTCCTGGTTCTTCCCTTCTTAGCCCCTTCCTTCAATGGTCACTCCTTTCAAGCTCCTCTTCTTGGCCCTTCCCCTCCTGGTCCCTCCATTCCAGGCCCCTCCCCTTGTGGTCCCTCCCTTCATGGCCCCTCCCCCCAGTGGTTACTCCTCTCTGGCTCCTCCGTTCTTGGCCCCTTCCCTCTGGTCCCTCATTCTTGGCCCCTCCCCTCAATGGTCACTCCTCTCTGGTTCCTCCATTTCAGGTGCCTCCCCTCACAGTCCCTCCTTTCCTTAGCCCCTTCCCTCAACAGTTACTCCTTTCTAGCTCCTTTTTAGCTCTTCTTCTTGGCCCCTCCCCTCCTGGTCCTTTCTTTTTTTTAATTTTTAATTTAATTTAATTTTTTTGCCTGTCATGGGCCTGGAACTCAGGGCCTGAGCTCTGTCCCTGGCTTCCTTTTTGCTCAAGGCTAGCACCCTGCCACTTGAGCCACAGCGCCCTTTCCGGGCGTTTTCTATATATATTTGCGAGGCAAATTCTCATGAATTGAACCCAGGGCTTTATGTTTGCGAGGCAAATTCTCATGCCACTAGGCCATATTCCCAGCCCCCTTAAAATCCATTCTTGGCCCCTCTCCTCCTGGTCCTCCCTCCCTTCTAAGTCCAGGTCCTCCTGGTCTCTTTATTCCAGGCCCCTCCCCCTCCTGGTCCCTCCCTTCTTGGCCCTTCCCCTCAATGGTCACTCCTTTCTAGCTCCTCTTCTTGGCCCCTCCCATCCAGGTCCCTTGATTCCAGGCTCCTCCCCTTCTGGTCCTTCTTTTCTTTTTTTTAATTTTAATTTTTTTTTGTCACTCCTCTCTGGCTTCTCCATTCTTGGCCCCTCTCCTCCTGGTCCCTCCCTTCTAGGTCCCACTCATCCTGGTCCCTCCATTTCAGGCTCCTCCCCTCCTAGCCCCTCCCCTCAATGGTGACTCCTTTTTAGTTCCTCTTCATGGCCCCTCCCATCCTGGTCCCTCCATTCCAGGCCCCTCCCTCCTGGTCCCTCCCTTCTAGGTCCAGCTCCTCCTGGTCCCTTCATTCCAGGCTCCTCCCCTCCTGGTCCCTCCCTTCTAGGTCCAGCTCCTCTCTGGTCCCTCTATTACAGGTCACTCCTCTCCCGGTCCCTTCTTTCTTAGCCCCTTCTCTCAATGGCCACTCCTTTCCAGCTCTTCTTCTTGACCCCTCCCTTCCTGGTCCCTCCATTCTTGGCCTCTCCTCTCCTGGTCCCTTCCCCTCAACAGTCACTCCTTTTTAGTTCCTCTTCATGGCCTCTCCACCCTAGTCCCTCCCTTCTAGGTCCTGCTCCTCCTGGTCCCTTCATTCCTGGCCCCTCCCCACTTGGTCCTTCCCTTCTTGGCCCCTCCCCTCAACGGTCACTCCTCTCTGGCTCCTCTATTCTTGGCCCCTCCCCTTCTTCTTATCCCTCCATTTCAGGCCCCTCCCTCCTGGTCCCTCTGTTCCTGATCCCTCCCTTCTTGGCCCCTCCCCTTGACGGTCATTCCTTTCTAGCTCCTCTTCTTAGCCCCTCCCATCCTGGTTCCTCCATTCAAGGCCCCTACCCTCCTGGTTCTTCTTTTCTTTTTTTTTTAATTTTACTTTATTTTATTTATTTATTTTTTTTGCCAGTCATGGGCCTTGAACTCACACTGTCCCTGGCTTCCTTTTTTGCTCTAGGCTGGCACCCTGCCACTTGAGCCACAGCGCCTCTGGCCGTTTTCTATATACGTGGTGCTGGGGAATTGAACCCAGGGCTTCATGTATGCGAGGCAAGTTCTCTTGCCACTAGGCCATATTCCCAGCCCTGTGAAAATCCATTCTTGGCCCCTCCCTTCCTGGTTTTTCCCTTCTTGGCCCCTCCCTCAACTGTCACTCCACTCTGGCTCCTCTGTTCTTGGCCCCTCCCCTTCTGGTCCCTCCCTTCTTGGCCCCTCCCCTCCTGGTTCTTCCTTTCTTAGCTGCTTCCCTCAATGGTCACTCCTTTCTAGCTCCTCTTTATGGTCCCTACCCTCCTGGTCGCTCCATTCCAGGCCTCTCCCCTCCTGATCCCTCCCTTCATGGCCCCTCCCATCAATGGTCACTCCTTTCTGGCTCCTCTGTCCTTGGCCTCTCCCGTTGTGGTCCCTCCTTTCTTGGCCCCTCACCTCAACAGTCACTCCACTCTGGCTCCTCCGTTCTTGGCCCCTTCCCTTCTGGGCCCTCCATTCTTAGCCCTCCACTTCTCATCCCTCCATTCCAGGCCCCTTCCCTCCTGGTCCCTCCCTCCATGGCCCCTCCCCTCAATGTTCACTCCGCTCTGGTTCCTCTGTCCTTGGCCTCTCCCATTGTGGTCCCTCCCTTCTTGGCCCCTCCCTTCTTGACCCCTCCCCTCAATCGTCACTGCTCTCTGGTCCCTCCATTCCATGCCCCTCCCCTCCTGGTCCCTCCCTTCGTGGCCCCTCCCCCCAATGGTCCCCTCCCTTCTTGGCCCCTCCCTTCTTGGCCCCTCCCCTCAGTGGTCACTCCTCTCTTGTCCCTCCATTCCAGGCCCCTCCCCCCTAACGGTCCCCTCCCTTCTTGGCCCCTCCCCTCAATGGTCACTCCTCTCTGGTCCCTCCATTACAGGTTCCTCCCCTCCCAATCCCTCCTTTCTTAGCCCCTTCCCTCAATGGTCACTCCTTTCTAGCTCTTCTTCTTGACCCCTCCATTCCAGGCCCCTCCCCTCATGGTCCCTCTCTTCTTGGCCCCTCCTCTCAACGGTCACTTTTCTCTGGGTACTCCATTCTTGGCCCCTCCCCTCCTGGTCCCTCACTTCTTGGCCTCTCCCATCCAACTCTTTTGTCGCCTCTTCCAGTTTTTATAGAGAAAATTCTATTAATTTTTAGACAATTTTTATTTTTTAAGCTAAACACATATTGATACATATTATCATAAAAGACGTTAGCAGAGCATATATTTGAGATGCCAAACATTATAACAAAATCAATTGATGATAAATTTTAAAGAAGCTATCAAAGCTGGAAAACAATTTTGACTTGTGGGAAGAACAGATTCGATGTTCCTAACTTCTGCTGTGTGCCCTCTGACGTCTTCAATCTGTAGGAAGAATAAGAAGTAAGAATTACAAAGACAAGGGTCCAACTTCTAACACCAGTTTGGCAGGGTGAAATCTTACTATGGAGAACTCACATTCAAACCCGAAATTTCCTTGATCGCCCTGTTCTTCATCCAGTTCCTCGTCGTAAATTCTGTCGTCATCATCCTCCTCCAGGCCCTCATCGATGTCATCCTCCTGTTCAGCTCTCCACACAAACCACCCCTCCTCTACTTCAGGCCAGACCTCTTCCACACCACGCCACGCTTCCTCGACATCAAGCCAGATCTCCTCAGCGGGCCATATTTCATCAACCTCGGGCCAATCCTCCTCTTCCTCACACTCCTCCTCACTGATAGCTCTTGCCACGGCCTGGGAGACCAAAAGAGCAGCAGCTCCGTCGATGTCATCGTTGGCCTCGTCCAGCGGCAGCATATGGAGAATAATTTGCCTGGGCTCAAGGCTCACCTCGGTATCAGCCCGTTCCTGGTCTCGAAAGCCGGGGTCTTCTTCCTTATAAGCAGACATGGTACGATGGGCTACCAGTGGAGATGTCAGGTGAGGCTTCGAGCTGCCGCGGGTGTGAGGATGGAGACTGCGAGGTAACAACGGCTGATAGGAGGAGGTTGCTGGCCCGCTGGGAGGAGATGTTAAGTTCAAGATGGTATGAAGTTGGTATCTGGTGAAGAGCAAAAAATCAGGAGAGAAGGCGATTGTCGAGGAGCTAGCTACAGGAGAGGTCTGACCTAACCGTAGAGGAGGGCTAGCAATGAGCAGCTACCCGGAGGGTTGGTCGATAGAGGTGGAGTCAAGAAGAGTCACAAAGGGGCTGGCACTGACATCATCAGCACGTCACACTGCCACGTGTCATCTCCTCGTGCCTGTGCAGCAAAGTCCGTTGCCTAAGCACCGCCCACAAGGACTTTAACATCATTTGCTGAGAAAGGTTGATTGACAAAAACTGTGTCTAATGATTGAACAAGGTTCTTCTGTATAATATATTCTCAGAACCATTTACTCTTTCTGTTAAGGCCATATCTTTGTTCTTTTTTTCTTTTTGTTCTGATCCTGGTGCTTGCACTGAGCCTGGGCATTGTTCCTGAGCTTCTTTTGCTCAAACTGAGCACCATACCACGTATGGATTTTTTGGTAGTATTTGGAGTCTCATGGATCCACCTGCTCCGGGCTGGCTTCGTAAGATCCTAAGATCTCAGCTTCCTTAGGAGCTAGAATTATAGGCATGAGGCACCGATGCCCCACAAGACCTTACATGTGATGCGAACACAGCAGAGTCTTGTTTAATTTCACATTGGCAGTAAAACTATTATGTACTCTGATGAATCTCTTGGAATAGTTTATGCCATAAAACAATTGGATAGTCTGGATCTCAGTAGTTCTGTAAAATAGATGTATCTATTAAAAATACCAAGTTACCTAGGCACTGATGGCTCATGCCGGCTAGAAGACTGTGGTTTGAGGATTGCCATTGGGTCCCAGCCAAGGCAGAAAAGTCCATAACACCTCACAGCCAATGAACTAGTGAAAAGCTGAAGGTTGAGGATTGGCTAAAGTGGTACACTGTCACCTGAGGGTGGAGAAAGCTGGTTAGGAGTTCATGCTGCAAGACTACCACACATATACAACACACACACACTCACACACACAAACATGGAGTGGCTAACGCAATACCAACAGGCCAGACTAAAAAGTTTGTGATAGTTATCTCCAATTAATAAGTAAAAAAAAAAACCACACACATACAGATCACACATACAGATGGTCTATCTATCCCTATCATATATAGTCCCTCTCTCTCTCTCTCTCTCTCTCTCTCTATATATATATATATATATATATATATATATATATGAAAGCCACCAAATATTTAAAAATAGGGGAAGGGAGAATGTAATATATGGAAAGGAAGAAGGAAATTTCTTGAAAGTGCATTGTGCATGTGTATGGAATTAATCACAGCCCTGTCACCCATATTATTAATGTATACTAATTCTAAAATACAATTAAAAAGATAGTGATGTTCAAATATTACTTTTTAGAAAAATATACCAATAAATCCAATCAAATTTAGATTGTACTAATTTTGCCACCTTTCCCACCTCAAGAAGGGTGCATACTAGTCTCATAAAACATTGAGATAAATATTATAGAGTAATTAGACAGACACAAAGGAAGCCAATGGATATGAATAGACACAGCCAATCATTGTCCACCTCACCTTTGATCAACACTGTCAATTTGTCACATACTAGACATTTTTTCTTCTGAGAACTGCCTTTTCATTTTTCCATGAATTGTGTTCCTTTATTTTTTCTGGTTTTGAGCTCTCTGTTTATTATTATTATTATTATTATTATTTTTGCCAATCCTGGGCCTTGATCTCAGGGCCTGAGCACTGTCCCTGGCTTCTTTTTACTCAAGGCTATCACTCTGCCACTTGAGCCACAGCACCACTACTGGCTGTTTTCTATATATGTGGTGCTGGGGAATCGAACCCAGGGCTTCATGTATACGAGGCAAGCTCTCTTGCCACTAGGCCATATTCCCAGCCCTCTCTGTTTATTCTTGATGTTAATTCTAACACATGATTTTTTTGGTGAGAAATACTGATTACTTACCTTTAGCCACAAGTTATCTCTGCTGGAGATGCAATTCTGCAGGTTAAACACATCTGAGATGCAGGTCTCAGTGGGAATATAGGAAGAATGTAGGACTTTTCCAGAATCTAGTTCAAAGGACTCTTGTTTCCAAACCTGCCTATTTTAAATATGACCTTTCTTATCAACAGACTGAAACAGTGTGAAAGGATGAAAATTTAGCTGCTTTTGTTTTTCCTTTGGATTGGAGAAGCCCCTGAACTTGGAAACAGTAAATTGGTGGCAACTCTCTGGAGTCATAAATCACAACCCTGTGGTAGTAAGAGTAGTGCTAGTTTGTGAATGATGAGAAGATATTGAGGCCCCAGGGTGATTTACAAAAGCTGACCTCTTGGACAGATGAAGGACTATATTTGTTGGTTTCTAGGCAGTATCTTCTTGTGTGGAAGAACTCCAGGTTATATGAGGATTTTATTGATTTGCTTTCATTATTGATGACTTTTCTATCTTCAAGGCATAGCAAAGGAATACTCAGTCTCGTATGAGTTAAGCTTATTGAAATAATTGAAGATACATATGTAGGTTAGCTGGGATTTCATTTAAGATTTAAACTTCTAAGGGTAGTAATTATTAACTATCATGAAAAGTTGATAATGGAACAAACTTAATGTGCAAAAAGGTGAATGATTTATAAAATGGAATCTCTACTACTTATCCAACCTTATTTTATTTCATTAAAGCTGAATTAGAACACTGAAATTTAAATTACCTTCTTCACCTTCTCTCGTACAAATTCTAACTCCTCAGAGAAAAACATCAGTATAATCTATTCTCAGCTGTCTTTTAGGGACAGTAGGCCATCAGATCATTAAACAATTCTCTTATAGGACTTAATGGAATTTGCATTATCTACTTTAAGTAGGCCAAATATGCTTATTTGAAACTTCACTACCTTCCATTTTGGATTTTTCTTTCTTTGTGTTACATATACTATATCAATTTAACCATAAAAAGGATCCCCAAATCACAGTTTTTCTTTACAAAATGTCTTATTTTTTTAAACACAGTTGTGGCTTTGGGCTATCATCATGTGCCCTTTGAGTTGGATTTAAGAGCAAAGCAGTCTTTTCTTCTGGTCCATGAAGTTATTTCCTTTCTTACATTCTTACTTGCTTAATATAATCTCCTTAGGAGGATGTTTCTGAACTTACAGCCTAAAATAGTTTATTAAGCCATTTTCACAAGAAGGTGAATATATGTTACATCCACTGTTCTAACAATATTTTAAAATATGTTTTGAGGTGTAGGGGTGTGAGGTCTCAAAGATAGGTTATATTGTATTCATAAACCTCTGTTAAATGACAACTCCATACAACTACTTAAAGATGATGATGATGATGATGATGATGATGATAATAATAGAAATCTAAAAGAAGATAATAGAAATCTAAAAGAAGATAGGAATTCATAGATGAAATTCAAATAGAAGTGTCATTCTCCTTTCTCAATCATATCACAGATGGAATCCCAACGAATTAAGTGAGATGTAGTTCTGCATCATAGTAGTTTTTCTTACTAGGATGATGAATGCATTTCGGTGGTTAGTGTTTGTAACTGCTCTGTAGACTATATGGTCTTGAAATCAAGAACTTCAGTATGATTACTGCTGCTCATATATGTAAAAACTTCAGGAAAAAACAAAACAGGGGCAGTGACTCATGTCTATAATCATAGCTGCCTGGGACGTAGAGATTAAAGGATTGGTTTCAAGGCCAGCCAAGCAGAAACATTCACAATACTCCATGTTAGTCAATGTATGGCCATCATGGCTGGTGTCTGTCATCCCAATGTGTGGAAGAACAATCAATGGAGGAAATGGCATACACCTGTCATCCTAGTGAAAAAGAGAAGCACATGTATGAGGTTAACAATCCAGGTGGCCCTGGAAATATAGAGAGAGATGCTATATTGAAAACAACTAATGATATAAGGGAGTAGTAGAGTGTCTCAAACAGTAGATGCTAGCTTTAGCCAGCAAAAAAGCCCTGAGTTTAAGCCTCAGTACTGCCAAAAATAAAGCACAAATTGAAGTAGTAGATGTATATCTATAGGAAGTTCTGGTTTTCAATAAATATTTATTGAGTTCCAAACATTGGTAATGAGCCACTTTTCAGACTAGTAATTTATATGCATATAGTACTGAAGAGAGCATGTCCTTCAAAAATATTTGAGTATGTTAAATATAATATTTTCTTTTTTATGCAGGCTAACAAAATCTTAGCAAGAATTGACATTTTTCTTTGAAATGCTTTTTTTTTCATATTTCACTGATATAATAGTGGAAGTGCTATCAACAACATTTCCTAAAATAACTCCAAATGTTTTCTTGAATGTTTTACTGAAATAATATTTGACACTCAAGTATTCATACAATGTTCAGAATAACATTAGTAAAGTCTGTTAGGACACACAAAAGAGAAAATGCTTATCTGGTTTAAGAGCCTTCTAACGAAGTCTTTGGGGGTCTTTGTCTGTGTGTGCGCGCGCCCGCTGGGCTGCGGACTTCAACTGAGGGCCTGGGCACACTCACAGCTCCACTTACAGTTTTTTATGGTAAATTAGAGGTAAGAATCTCACAGATTTTCTTGCTTGTGCTGAAATTGATCATCCATACTCAGCTCTCAGCCTCCTGAGTATCTCAGGAGTATCTGGATTTTAGAGTCTTTTGAAGATGATAATAAGGTCATCCAGTGATAATTTGGCTTTGATTTTTTTTGCCAGGCCTGGGGCTTGAACTCAGGGTCTGGAACTTCATTTGTGCTCTACCACTTGAGCCATAACTCTACTTCTGACTTTTAAAATAGTTTGTTGATGAGTCTCATGGACTTTTCTGCCATAGCTTGCTTCAAACCTTGATCCTTAAATCTCAGCTTTCTCAGTAGCTAGGATTATAGACATGAGCCACTGGGGCTGGCTCATAACTTTTTCTAAAGTTTTTCTCTTGTTTTATTTTTTGAGATAAGATTTCAAGTACCAAATTCTTCATTGTAGGGGAAATGCTTTTAATTTATCCCCATTAAGTATACCACTGGTTACCAGCTTATCATATACTTTTATTTTTATAAAGTTAATGCACTACATCTTTATTTCTAGTTTCTTGAGGGATTTTATTTTAAAAGGATGTTTAATTTTTTGGCAAAGGCTTTTCTGCATTTATTGACATAATCTTGTGATTTTTTAAATTCTTGATTCTACTTATGTGCTATATTACATTTATTGATTTGTGCATGTTGACCCATTCTTGTATTAACTAACTTGATAATGGTGTCTAAACATTTTAATAAATAAAACTTGTTTTGGAGTAGTTTAAGATTTTTGCACCTATATTTATTAAGGAAATTGATAGTGTTTTTATTTTGCATATCCTTATCCAATTTTGATATGATAGTATTACTGGCATTTAAAAATGAGTTAAAAAGCATTCATTCTATTTTTATTTTATTTTTATTGGCAAACAGATATACAGAGAAGTTACAGTTTCATACGTTAGGCATTGGATACATTTCTTGTAGTTTGTTACCTCCTCCCTCATTCCTCCCTCCCCCCTCCCCCTTTCCCTTTCACCCCATGATTTGTTCAGTAGATTTAGACCAAATAGTTTTGCAAATATTGCTTTTGTAATCTTTTCTCTTTTTTACCCTGTGTCTCTCGATTTTGGTATTCCCTTTCAGTTTCCTAGTTCTAATACCTGTATACACAGTTTCCAATGTACTCAGATAAGATACAGAGATAGTGCAGGTACAACCACAGAAAGGGGATACAAAAGGATCATCAACAATAAAAGCTACAGTTTCACATCGCATGTTGAAAGTAATTATAACAGTGATATAACAGTCATTTCCATAACATGCAGTTCAATTCACTTAGCATCATCTTTTGGGTTAATAAGGGTATAGCTATTGGGCTCTTGTGATCCTCTGCTGTGACTAGCCTAAACCTGTGCTAATTATTCCCTATGCGGGAGACCATAGAGTCCATGCTTCTTTGGGTCTGGCTCACTTCCCTTAGTATAATTTTTTCCAAGTCCTTCCATTTCCTTACAAATGGGGGTAATGTCATTGTTTCTGATAGAGGCATACAATTCCATTGTGTATATGTACCACATTTTCCTGATCCATTCGTCTACTGAGGGGCATCTGGGTTGGTTCCAGATTCTAGCTATGACAAATTGTGCTGCGATGAACATTGTTGTGCTGGTGGCTTTAGTGTGTTCTTGTTTGTGGTCTTTTGGGAAGATGACCAAAAGTGGGGCTGCTGGGTCATAGGGGAGTTCTATGTTTAGCCTACTGAGGAATCTCCATACCGCTTTCCAGAGTGGCTGAACCAGTTTACATTCCCACCAACAATGAAGTAGGGTTCCCTTTTGGCCACATCACCTCCAACATTTGTCATTGTTAGTTTTCTTGATATAGAACATTCTTACTGGGGTGAGATGGAATCTCAATGTTGTTTTGATTTGCATTTCTTTTATGGCCAGTGATGTAGAGCACTTTTTCATATGTCTCTTGGCCATTCTCATTTCCTTCTCAGAGAAGTCTCTTTTTAAGTCTTTAGCCCACTTTTTGAGGGCGCTATTGGTTCTTTGCGGTTTTGTTTTGGAAGAATGTAATTTTTTTAGTTCTGCATGTATTTTAGATATGAGGCCTTTGTCCGTTGTATGGCCGGTAAAGATCTTTTCTCAATCTGTGGGCTTTCTGTTTATCTTGCCAACTATGTCCTTTGCCCTGCAGAAGCTCTGCAGTTTGATGCAGTCTCATTTGTCCATCCTTTCTTTGATTTGTCACTTTTCTGGGTCTTTGGTAAGGAAGTTTCATCCAGTTCCAAGGAGCCCAAGTGTTTCTCCTACTCCTTCCTTTAGTGTTTTCAGGGTATCTGTTTTAATTTTGAAGTCTTTGATCCATTTGGAATTGATTTTGGTGCAGAGTGATATATAAGGATCTAGTTTTAGTTTGTTGCATGTGTTGAACCAGTTTTGCCTGCACCATTTGTTAAAGAGGCTGTCTTTCTTCCACTCTATTTTTTTGGCTCAAAGATTAAGTAGGCGTAGTTCTGTGGGTTCATTTCTGGGTCTTCAATTCTGTTCCATTGGACTTCAGGCCTCTTCCAGTACCAATATCAAGCTGTTTTTAGTACTGCAGCTTTATATTACAGTTTGAAGTTGGGTATTGTAATTCCTCCATCACTGTTCTTTCTGCTTAGAATTGTTTTTGCTATTCTGGGTCTTTTCTTGTTCCATATAAATTTCTGGATTGCTTCCTCTATTTCATTAAAAAATGGGGTTGGGATATTAATGGGTATTGCATTGAATTTGTAGATAGCCTTTGGCAATATTGCCATTTTGATTATATTAATCACCCCAATCCAGGAGCATGGGAGGTTTTTCCATTTCCTTAGTTCTGCCTTAATTTCATTTTTCATGTTTTTAGGTTCTCATCATAGATGTCTTTCACTTCTTTGGTTAAGGTTATTCCTAGGTATTTTGTTTTTTGAATCTATTGCAAAAGGAGTTGCTTTCCTGATTTCAGCCTTGGCGTTCGGGTCGTTAGCATATAGAAATGCCATTGATTTTTGAGGGTTTATTTTATATCCTGCAACTTTGCCAAAGTTTTGGATCAGCTCTAGTAGCTTGGGAGTAGAGTCTATGGGGTTCTTTAGGTATCGGATCATGTCATCTGGGAAGAGGGAAAGGTTAACTTCATCTTTTCCTACTTGGATCCCCTTTATATTTTCTTCTTGCCTAAATGCTCTGGCTAGGAATTCTAGTACTATGTTGAAGAGAAGGCGAGAGAGTGGACACCCCTGTCTTGCTCCTGATTTTAAAGGGAATGGCTTTAGTTTTTCACCATTGCTTGCTGTTGGTTTGTCATAGACTGCCTTTATTATACTCAGGAGTGTTCCCTGGAATCCCAGTTTTTTCCAGGGCTTTTAGCATAAATGGGTGCTGGATTTTATCAAATGCCTTTTCCGCATCCAGAGATATAACCATGTGGTTCTTTACCTTGCTCCAGTTGATGTGGTGGATTACATTAATTGACTTGCGTATATTGAACCAACTTTGCATTCCTGGCATGAATCCAGTTTGATCATGGTATATGATTTTTTTGAGAACCTGTTGAAGTTGATTGGCTAGAATTTTGTTGAGAATTTTTGCATCTATGTTCATCAGGGAAATCAGTCTATAGTTCTCTTTCTGTGATGAGTCCTTGCCTGGTTTGGGGATGATGGTTATCCTGGCTTCATAGAATGTGTCTGGTAGTGAACGTTCTCTTTCAATTTCATTGAAGAGTTTGAGAAATATTGATGTGAGTTCTGTTTTGAAGGCCTTGTAGAATTCTGCTATGAATCGTCTGGACCTGGGCTTTTCTTGGATGGGAGATCACTTATTGCCGTTTCTATTTCAATGCTAGATATGGGTCTGTTCAGAAGGTTTAAATCTTCATGGTTGAGTTTGGGGATATCAGTTTTTTCTAGGAAATCATCCATTTCTTCCAGGTTCTCAAATCTGTTGGCATAAAGGTTTACAACATAGTCCCTTATTGTGTTCTGAATTTTGGTTGTTTCTGTGGTGATGTTACGTGTTTCTTCTCTGATCTTGTTTATCTGGGTTTGTTGCTTTCGTTTTCTGGTCAGTTTTGCTAGGGGTCTGTCTATCTTGTTAATTTTTTCAAAGAACCAACTCTTTGTTTTTTTGATCCTTTTGATTTTTTTTTGGTCTCTAATTAATTTAATTCTGATTTGATTTTAATTATTTGCTTCTGTCTATTGACTTGGGGTTTGGCTTGTTCTTCTCTTTTGAGGAGATTAAGGTGCTTCCTTAAGTTGTTCAGTTGCTGTTTCTCCAATTTGTTGATGTAGGCACTCAAATATAAATTTTCCTCTGAGTACTGCCTTTGCTGTGTCCCAAAGGAGCTGGTGTACTCATCTTGGTTAAATTCCATAAACATTTGAATTTCTGTTCTAATTTCTTCTATGACCCACTGATGGTTCAAGAGTGAGTTGTTTAGTCTCCATGTATTGTAGGATTTTCTGCAGTGGCTGTTTGAGTTGAACTCTAATTTTATTCCTTTGTGGTCTGAGAGAAGGCAGGGAGTGGTTTTTGATACTTCTGACTTTGTACAGATTTTCTTTGTGCCCTAAGATGTGATCTATTTTGGAGAATGTTCCATGAGCTGCCGAAAAGCATGTGTATTCAGTTGTTGCTGGATGGAATATTCTGTAGATGTCAGTTAAATCTACTTGTTCTATCAGTTGTTTAGTTCTGTGGTTTCTTTATTCAGTTTTTGGTGTGTTGATCTGTCCAGAGGTGATAGTGGAGTGTTAAAGTCCCCAACTATCAATGTGTTTGGGTCTATTAGTGTTTTTAGAGTCAGTAGTGTTTGTTTGCTGAAGTTGAGTTCTCCTGTATTTGGTGTGTAGATATTTGGATGGTTATATCCTCCTGTAGGAGAGATCCCTTTTTTAGAATGTAGTAACCTTCTTTGTCTCTTCTTACCATTTTTAATTTAAAGTCAATTTTATCTGATACTAGGATTGCAATGCCAGACTGCTTATGGGGGCCATTTGCTTGATAGATTTTATTCCAGCCTTTCACTTTTAGAAGATGTTTACTTTTGCTGGATAGATGTGTCTCTTGGAGGCAGCAGAAAGATGGATCTTGATTTTTGATCCAGCTTATGAGCCTATGTCGTTTGATTGGAGAATTAAGTCATTAATGTTGTGAGTTATGAAAAAAAAAGTTTAAAAAATGTTTTGAAAAGAAAAAAACGGAGTCTTCCTTGTTTGGGTGGGCTTTCTACATTTTCTGGTTTCCTTGCGATGGGCTGTCATCTATTTTACTGCTTGGCTTGTTTGATTTGCTTTCAGGTTGCAGGGGGTGGATCTGCTCTGACCTTCCTCCCCTGTTAGTGAAATCCTGGGGCTCTGTGGTTCACACAGCTTGCAGGTAGGCCTTGGGCGTCCACTGTAGATGGGGACGTGAACAGTCTTGGGAACTGAGCTCCTCCTGTCTGCTGTGGGGCGGCTGCCTTTAATGCCTGGCTTTGAATAGGCTGTGGACTCAGCAGGGCGGAGCACTTCTGGCCTGGTTTACTCAGCTGAGAGATGCTTGCCTGGGGGAGGTTCCTCCCTCCTGGGCGTGGCAGCTTCCTGGGTAGAACTGGCTATGGAATTCAGCTCTGTTTCCAGCTGGGAATTGGGATTCCTCTGTGATGGGACCGTTTATCTGTCTCAGGAACAGTTTGTTCTCTATGCCGCCTGTAGCTGCTCTCCACTTTTGGTTTTAATTTAGAAATTCCGGTGCCAGGGTGGGGCACCTCTGGTTGAGTTCACCTGAGTTTGTGAGCCGGGGCCCAGGACGAGCCTCCCACCTGGGCAGGGGTCGTTTTCCTGGGCAGAGCTGGCTCTCATTGATTGGTCCCTCTTGCCCTTTTCAAAGATGGCTCCTTTGTCCTTGCTTTCCCCGCTTTAGTTACAGTCTGGTCTGACTTATGCCAGTATCAAAGATGGTGCTTTGCTCTGGTGGTGGGGGAAGGGCTACGTTCCAGAAGCTGCTATATGGGCGCAAGTGAGAATGTCTTTCGTGGGGTACTCACAATTTCTCTGCAATTTCGGCCCGTCTGTGCTCAGCCTGCAATCTGCGTATGTCTGCCACCATCTGGAGGATTTCTCCCTGCTCGCAGCTGTGTGCTTTAGGTTCTCAGAGTGCAGGGCGCTGTACTGGCACCAGCACTGGCCTGGCGGCAGGACGCTGCCCGGAGCTCAAATCTGTGTTTTCAGGCCAGCAAAGTCGATTTTTCCTTCCTGGCCAGAATCCCTATACTGTTATAACTTACTTTGGCTGTCTTTCTAGGAGTAAAAGTGTCTCTGGAGTGGGAAAACTGCGATGTCGGAGGGAGCTTAGCTAGAGGTCTGCTGCTCCTCCACCATCTTCCCGGAAGTCATTCATTGTATTTTTATTCTATGGAATGAATTTTGAGGATTGTCCTTAGCTTATCTGAAAATATGGTAGAATATGGTAGTGAATCTTTCTGATTCTGTTCTCTCTCTTCTTTGTTCCTTTGGGTTTTTTCCTTTTTTCTATTTTTCACAGAGAGTATAACATCGTTGTTCATATTAGATCTGTTTCAATACTTATATCCATTAGTATATCATCATTTTCCAATTTATTGGAGTACAACTTCAAACTTTTGCCTAATGAGCCTAACGGATTTCAGTGATATCGATGACAATTTGTACCTCTGTTGACTTTACATGGGAATCTTCATCAGGAACAGCCTTCCCATAATATCTGATTTTCCACTATACTCAGAAACCAGAAAGTAGATCACACTAACAATCATTCAAATACAAGCCAGATACTTAAATATGAAATAATTGGAATCATCAATGAAACCACCCTCCAATAGAGATAGAAAAGAAAGGAGCGAGGATATCTATTGAAAGAATTTAAAGATAAAATATTAATAATTAAAATGAATGTGGATGAATGACAAAGCAGAGAGGAATGATATATGTAACAAAGCTATGATAAATGGACAGTATTGAGAAAAATATAATAAAACAAAACAATGGAAAAACTCAGGTAATAGTTGTTCCTTGCTGAGAATAGAGGTGCTTCCCTTTTTTCCAGGCTTCCAGATTTTTTTTCAGTTTATGTGGAAAGCAGGGGACTCTTTAGGTGTTTTCCCTCAGAAGTCCAAGCATATTAAACCATAAAATAAAAACCCTGTGCAGGCTGTCTTACCTTTCTTTGAGGCAGGGGTGCATGAACAACTATGGCTGCTGATGGGCTGAATTCCTGATAGTTTTCCCTGTATACACACATGGCAAAGCAAGGAGTACAAGAGCCATCCTGAAAAGACTCCTGCAAAGTAAACCTGTGGACCACCATGTCTGATGTTCCTTGCACTAGAACTACTTAGTTCGTGTGTCCATCACTACCTGAGCAGTGGCTGCATTAGCAGCAAATGCATCTAGGGTCTGACAGTATAGAGATTAATCAGACCAAAGTAATCGAGCTGGCAGGGTGTGACTCAGGTGCTGCGTATCACTGTGTTTCTTGATCATGAAGGTCTCCATTTTAGTCACCACTTACCTATTAGTCACACTCTCTCTCTTTGCCAAAGTTGGGCTGAAATTCCAAATGAATGTGTCCCCACTTTCCTGTGTGGTGAACCCTCACTTTCCACCAGTAAATCTGTGTCTGCAAATCTGCATCCAAGTCACCACCTTATCTTTGGGCCCACACTTATTCTCAGAGTGGTGACACTTTTCAGGGGAAGCCTTTGGGTCTTGTAGATGAACCTCCCCCCAAAAAAACCCCAAACCCAGGGTTTCTCTTTTCCTGGGCTGAAGGGTTTCTTTGTTAGATCTCTTTTGAGATGATTCCCTACCATGGCATCAGTGAGAAAGCTAGGAAGAACAGGGGACATCTGTTACAGCATCTGAATATAGATTGCATATGTCCCATGTGTTGTTTAAAATATATTTTTGCAGAGCATCATATTGTGCTCTCATGGAACTCACTGAGACCTTTTCTCTTTTGCTCAAAGCAAACACTATCTGATCATGTTTAAGGAGGGCTTATGCTGAAGTTTGGCATGTAGAACAACTGAATGGTTGCTGGAGACAAGATGGAGTGACTCTGGCTGTGATCAGAGGACCCGTGACAGCCCATAGAATTAAATGACAAAGCAATTAACTGAGTGATCTTCTGAAATGAGTAGTCTTTGGAAAGCATGGCCCTGGAAGACCTCATTGCTGACCTAGAACATTTTGAAGAAAATAATTATTTCAAAGGCTGTAGGGTGAAATGGAAGTTTTGAATATTACTAGGAAGCTTAATAAATAATGACATGCTCAAACCCTAAGTTTTGGCTCAAGTGCACAATGATTATATACTGAAACTAGACAATGTGCAAATAGAAATTTTTGAAATGTGATTGAAGGAGTAAATTAGACAAATCCTATATTCTATACTGGAGCCTGCAAATTACAGAATTAGTTGGTTTCCCAGCAGTGATGGGTCATTATTGTCAAGGCTATTCAATGAAGTACAAAGAGTAAGAACTCATAAATAGAAATATTGAGAGAGTTAATGATCCTTGACTCGATATGCCCACTGGGGCTCCCTTGCTGGCAGAAACGATCCCTTTCTTAGTTTCATGGAGTTGTTTCTTCTTTGCTTAAGGACACAGCACTTAACTTGTCTGTAAAATATGGATTGCAAGAAGAAGCCGATTTTCTGAATTTTGCTGTTTCACAACTACAATCTAGACCTAAAAATAGACTAAGACACCATCATTTCTCCCAGACTAAGGTGTGTGGTGGGAAAGGGGGTATAAAAAAAGTCAAGTTAAAACCAGGTACAAAAATGTTTGCATATTAAAGGAACGGGGGAATGTTGAACATTTCTAAAATGAAATTGTGAAGAATTTATATGCATATGGATTGTGATGAGATTTATATAAACAAGGATTTCATATTTTAATGTGATTAAATTAATATGAGAACATGTCTGAGATTCTATATTCAGTTTGTTAGATCCAGGGGCTTTACACAATACTACAATTACACTGAAGTTAAATTTATAAGAAGCTTACACCTTACATATCAATTTTCTATTAAAGAGAATATGTTAGCTGATCATGAGCCGAGTGGGTGGGGAGGGAGTCCAGAAACCACCGAGATTTGGGATGAAAGAGGAGAATAAATAACAACAGATGAAAGAGAAGAAAACCAGCAGTTACTAGATTCCCAGTATATGTTAGACACTATGATAGGATGACACCATCTTACTTTTGTTTGGAACTATCCCCTAACAGCTCATGTGTTAGAGGCTTGCAGGCTTATTAGTAAGAAAGTTAAGAGGTGGAGCCTCATGTTTCATCATTGTGAGGATAAAATCCCTGAGTTAGATTTTACTTCAGTGACTTGATACAAAAGCCTTAGCCTGACCTTTAAATCACTACTGGCTTCTGGTCTGACCACATGATTTCTGTTTCTTGCACGTAGTCCTACCATTGTCTTACTATGGACCATAAAGTATTCACCAGAGTTGGGATTTTGCTGGTGCCATGTTCTTCAACATCCAGATCTGTGATTAAAGTATGTATTTTCTATTTGACATTATTCAGCCTCAAATTTTGTCATAGAAAAGAATAATGACCAATATACACCTTTAAATTTCATTAGCTACCCAAATTATATAGGGATTATTATTTCCACTTTAGAGGTGAGCAATATGGACTTTTTTAGTATTAATTAACTGGTATCAAATTACACAATTAGTATATAGTAGAGATAAGACAGGAACACAGATCTAACACTTCTAGTACTAGATCATGGGGCAAGAGGATTAAGGGAAAGAGTGCCTTTTTCTATGTCAGAGATGAGCCCTACAGTTACTACTTTCTTGCAATCTCAGCTCAATCACAAGCAACAGGTAAGAACCTATGCTATTGTCTAGTCTGTCTATGCCACTAGAGGGCACAGGTTTGGAAGTTTTCTTTGTATATATATTTTTTCTTCAGTGACTTGCTACAGCCTAGAGTAGATAAGACAATGTGTTATATTGTCTTACCAGGACTGCACATGAACTGAGCTTGATGTTGGGAGACTTCAGCTTACCAATGCTTTTCTGTGGGATGGATGCAACAATAACTATTACATATGTGAAATGTTTTCTCTCCTATTCAGTGTGGACAGTAGGTGGCAAGTAGTGAAAATTACTACATTCAGAACTGATGTTCAGGCTTCACTGCTGAAACCTCAGTGATAGGACTGATGCTTTCAGTGTAGCAGAACCAAAGTGGGTATTGGTTCCACTGCCTCATCAAATCCCCTATGGCTTCCAAATGGTCCTAGGTAAAGTCTCCATTGTTTATCCTGACTTCCAAGTAAGTGCCACCAGAGACTGTACCTAGCCTTGGGTTCCTATCCCATCCCCTGATTTGAAACATCCTTTCTTAATAATCCAAAAACTGGTGGTGTCTAGAATCAGGTGTTTCATGCCATGCCATGCATCTTATCAATCAGCAAGATTGTTATTTCTGTCACCATCACAGGTGGAAAATGTTGGGGTTAAGGCTGAACTCAGACCCCTGACTGAGTCCAGTGCTCTTTGCCATCAATGTTTCTTTATTAACTGTGCTACTACTCAGTTAATTGTGGATAGTAGATTTCTTTTACTTCTCTCCTTGCTCCCCATTGCTTCTTCTTTTGGTCCTCTGCTGAAGATGTGGTACATTTGATTTAATGAGTGGAAGGCAGGATTGGTTTTTGCCTGGAAGACACATGTGTGCAGCATTGGAAGTCTAGAATTAGATGCAACCTTGGATATCATTTTCTTGACCAATTCATAAACCATCTCTATAGTACCCAGTATATAGGTTCACTCAGCCTCTTCCTATGTGTATTTTTCTCTCATAGGGCTATCAGTCCCAACTACTTGGCCTTAATAGTAAAAACTATCTTTCTTCTGCTGACTTATTTGATGAACTTTAGTCTATTGCTGTCATTCTGACTCCTGAAAAGACACTGCCTAGGAATAGCCTGAACCACACCAGCTCTCCAAGCTCTGACAATTCCCTTGCTCTTTTGTTTTAGTTTAAGGATCTAGAAGCCAAACAAATTACCAAAAGTTCACATCTTACCACCTTTTGCTTTATTTTTTCACCTCTTGGCCTTGGTTTTGTGCATTAGCTTTGAAAACCTTATCCCAGAAGTTCATGTTAGGGTTAATTTGTAACTAAGAGTGCTCTAGTTTTGCAATAGAGGGCATGTTATAAAGATGGAAAAGTGTTGCTTTATGAGAGATACAAGTGGCTTCTTGGGCATGTGCTGTAAGTATTTTTTCTCTTTAGGAGATTTGAACATCTCTACCAGCAAGTCAGAGTTCCAAATAACTGTGAGTGCCAAATTCCTAGGCCCAGGGGCCAAGGTCAAAGTGTGGTCATCCTGATAATTGACCTTCTAGCCAGTCTTGGTGGCTTTTACAGAGAGAAGAGTGTAAGGATGATAATGGAGACTGGGTAGGGTAATAGAAGGGAGAGGGCAGAAGGCAGTGTGACTTGCTAGGAGCTTACTCATTGGCTAGGGTGAAGATCTGAAGCAAAGACAGTGGAGATGGAGTGAGGAAGTTACTTTGAGAGGTGTTTGGGTAGTGTGAATAGGGCATTATGGATCACTACAAGAGGGGAATGGTAATGAAGACAGCCATTAGAATGACTTCCAGGTCTCTGAAGTGAGGTTCTCCATACACAATGATGCAATGGCATGAAATATAGAATGAAAACAAAGAATCAGGTTTGAGGGGTATGAAGAAGATTTATTTCTCTCTGGAAGCTTTGATATTTCCCAATGGAAACTGATGTACAAGTAGACTATCCCATGGAAATATACAATACACGGCTGGATTGATAGTTAAAAACTCAGGAGAAGGATATGGACTAAAGAGTTTTGTGAGACAGAAGTTTAGTGTCTTGTTTGGGGTCCCTCAGGAAGAGGGAGGGCTAAGGAAGGCACCCTGATTCTTGTTTTGTCAGTTTTAGGCATGAACTCAGGGCCTGGGCACTGTCCCTTAGCTTCTTTGTCTTCAAGGCTAGTGATCTACCATTTAAACCACAGTACCACTTCCTAGTATTGAGTGATTAATTGGAGATAAGAGTCTCATGGGGACTTTTCTTTTGACCTCTTCCTTCTAACCATTAGATTATGGTCACTGAACTCCACAACTGACTTCCTCTGTACTGTTTCCTGTAGTCTTTCAGGCTCAGAAATCCTTATACAATATCATACTGGCTTCCTTTCTAATAATTGAAAAATGACATGCATGAGTGTAAGAATAACAGTGTTGTCTTAAAACTGAAAATGACTCTTCAGATGACACTGGAGAGCTAAAACCAGATTATAGTTTTACTTTCCTGTTATTAAATTTTCTCCTGTGGTTTCCAGCTTCTAAATGCATGAATTGCAGCTAATGACTTTACACATGTCTCTATAAACCCTTATTCATCCATTCTAACTAATCATATCTCAGAGGATTATTTTTATTGAATCTTCTAGTTTAAATGGTTACAGTGCTCTATCATTTTATCTCACATGCTATCTTAAGAGAATTTGAAATTAAAATATAATCACACACTTATACATCCTCCAAAATTCAAAAGTCCATATAATGACATAAACAGAGGGAACTTTGGTTCTCTACAAAGATTCTTTCCTTTTCATATGACTGCCTCTCTTTCAAATAAATGTATTTTGATTCCCATAAATTTAATTTATTCACAGTATTCATATACTGTTATTACATCTTAAGGTAAGTCCATGACATTTCTGTGGCCACAGCAAGTCATTTCTCCTACTCCTTGTCCCTAGTATATGTATCATCAGTTTATTTTAAGGGAGAGAAACTTTCACCTATCCTTTCATGAGCATACAATCAAATATTTGCTATTGGTTTATTGATCAAGGTGTGTGACTTTTATGTGTCTCAATCAGCAAGTGTTTCATCCAGCTAAGCTTCCTGAATGATTTTCTTCATCTTTTATAGATCATCTTGATTCCAGAATGTCAATGTTACTCTATATGATTTTCTTGGTATTTGGGCATCATACTACAGTCCATTGTGGACCACCAGATATCTCTGAAGGCAAAATCAGTACCTGCCACTTGCCCCAGCAAAATGCTACTCTTTATAAGCTGTCATCCATCAATGCTGACTTTGCATTTGATCTGTACCGGAGACTCAGTGAGGAGACTCCAGATCGGAACATCTTCTTTTCCCCTGTGAGCATATCTGCAGCTTTGGCCATGCTTTCTTTTGGGGCTGACTCTAGCACTCAAACTCAGATCCTGGAGGTTTTGGGGTTCAACATCACAGACATCCCAATGACAGAGATACAGCAGGGCTTCCAGCATGTGATCTGTTCACTGAATTTTCCAAAGACAGAACTGGAATTGCAGATGGGAAATGCTCTTTTCATTGGGAAGCAGCTGAAACTACTGGCAAAGTTCTTGGATGATGTCAAAACCCTTTATGAGACTGATGTCTTCTCTACTGACTTCTCCAATGTTTCTGCAGCTCAGAAGGAAATCAACTGCTATGTGGAGTATCAAACCAAAGGGAAAATTGTAGGCCTAATCCAAGATCTCAAACTGGATACCACCATGGTCCTTGTAAACTATATTTATTTCAAAGGTAAGGTTCTGAAATGTCCATTTTAAGTCTAGTGCTTTTATGCTTTGGCGTATCTTCTATTTGTGGTCTTTATTACTGGCACCAGTGACTGTCCCTCACACCGTAGTAGTCTGTCTTACTGGCAAAAGCTGTTCATAGTGCTGGATCATCCAGAAGAACACACAGCTTTGTGAATGAGATTAGGAAATATCTAGGGAGAGTACACTTTAGAAAGGTAGGTGACAATAGCACGGGTGTCCTGTTTATATATGGCTAAAGAATATGCTTTCAAAATATATGGTAAGGTTGGCTAATTCTGTACTTGGCAAGTATATAGATTTGTATCCAAACCTGCTATGACCCTGATTTGCTATACATATTTGAGCATTTTACATAAATACCTTTAAAATATTATATACTCCTCCATAGTTAACACTGTTTACACACACATATGGTTTGCACACATTGTTCAGTTCATTGCTCACAAGTACCCAAATTAATGTAGTTAGTATGTTTTAGAACCAGACTTTCAAGCCAGATTGTTCTGACTTGATCATCCTATTGAAGATATTGTGACCAAATGACTTCTCTTGCTTCTGTAGTATATATTGTCTACATTTGGTGGAAAAGAGAAATTTCCTGGCCATAATAGTTCATATATAGGTGGCTAAAATGGCAATAACATATTTGATTTTTGATTTAACCCTGTATGTTGGATGCCCTTATACCTTTTTATGCAAAAGTAAGACTGTGGCTCCAATGTTTTTAGTTTAGGGTTAGTGGTTTTGAACACAGACTATGCACTCTAACAGTTTAGGTGTGACTCTTGCCTTTGGCACATGGTAGCTGTCAGGCCATATCAAGTGACTTTTTTCCCCTGACCCTCAGTTACTCACTTGTAGAACTGATTAATGGTCTTTATTATAAGATGATATGTTTAATAGTCTAAAAGAAGCACATCTTTTCTCTGTATTTTAAGCCCAATGGGAAAACCCTTTCCATCTATCAAAGACCAAAGCCAGTTCAAGTTTCTCAGTAGACAAGACCACCACAGTGCATGTACCCATGATGCACCAGGTAGAGCAATACTATTATCTGGTGGATGCAGAGCTGAATTGCACAGTGCTACAAATGGACTACAGCAAGAATGCACTGGCGCTCTTTGTCCTTCCCAAGGAAAGACAGATGGAATGGATGGAAGCAGCCATGTCATCTAAAACACTGAAGAAGTGGAACAGATTACTGAAGAAAGGGTAAATGATTCAGGAAATGAGGGGAGGGAGTGGGCATATCTGCAGTTGAGACTGAATTTAGCAGCAAATCAAAAGTAGAAGAATCACATGGAACCATCTAATAGCTCTGTGAATGTCATTAGAGATGCCAGGTACTTATTGTGGAGCAGGCCCTTTAATAAATACTCTACATCTTTTTGTTCACCTAAACACATCCTGAAACAAGCAAAGAAGGCAGTATAATGGGCATTGTTTGCCTAGAAAGATAAAATGAGCTCTTCAACTTTGTCTTACTAGTAAATGGATATCATCTTAGAGGCCACTAGAAGTTTGGTAGTGTTGGGGATGAGTGAGATTTTTGATACTAAGAGTTGAGTGGACTGGGACTGCAGGATAGAAAACCATGAAGTTATTGTGTGCTATCCATTCATCTCCATGCCCCTGGCCCCCTAATCTTGACCAGAAGTGTATGGTGTTTGCTTTTGTTAATAGTGGCTGACTTCTTTATTGATAATATGGCCAAACTCCCAGAATTATACCGAAATATTTTCTGAACCAAGAACATTCCATCCAGTGTAACTAATTTGTTTTTTCACCCATGTATTAATTTGCCTAGCAATGGTTATCCATGTTCAAGGAAAGAGAAAGTTAAATGAAATGAGAGAGAGAGAGAGAGAGAGAGAGAGAGAGAGAGAGAGAGAGAGGGAGAGAGAGAGAGAGAGGAATCATGAACTTGTGTGATGACTGCTATCTTTCGCCTTCCATTTTCCACATAGATGGGTTGACTTATTTGTTCCAAAGTTTTCCATTTCTGCAACCTATGATCTTGGAACCACTCTTTTGAAGATGGGCATTAAGGATGCCTTTGATGTAAGGGCTGATTTTCCTGGGCTCACAGAAGACAGTGCTCTGAAACTTTCTTATGTAAGTTGGTAAAGTTCTTGAATGTATGAGCTAGCAGGATCATTTTGACTCAAACAATTCAAATCTCTTATTTTATCAATGCAGAATTTGGTGTTTTAAGAGACAGTATGAAGTCTCCTATGAAACAATCATGCCATAATCATTCCTATTAGAAGTGACTACTGTTGTGCAATTCTGGAGGGGAATGGGGGTTTGTGCTTCTGGATGCAGAAGACTATGGGGAGGTTTTACCCTAACAACTTACCCTGAATCACAAAGATTCATTAGAAGCCATCAACATTATATGACAAAAGGTTAGGCCCATCTTTCCTTTACCCCTCCCTAGTTCCTAAGTCTCACTATTTTTTCAGGTGACATTAATGTTGGTTTTACCCACACAGGTTGCCCACAAAGCTGTGCTGCACATTGGTGAAAAGGGAACAAAAGATGTAACTGTCCCTGATGTTAGATTTCTGGATCAGCCTGAAATCACTCCATTTTATCCAATTATCCGATTTGATAGAACTTTCCTTTTGATGATTTTGGAGAAAAGCACCAGAAGTATTCTCTTTCTTGGGAAAGTTTTTGACCCAACAGAAGGATAGTTGGGAAAAAGGTCAATGGGTTTTTGTATGTGTATATTACAGTGGATAAAATAAATAACATAGTCTGATATGATTGATATAGACTTGGACTTGCCTTCTGTTGTTCAGGGGTGAAATTGGATTCTGTCAAAACTGCATTGGCCATGGAAAAGGATAATTCTATAACCAAATATTCACATAGTCAATGAGTGATTCATTATTATATAAAACAAACGAAGGCTCTCTGTTAGTATATTCCTCAGAATATCTCAATAAGTTATCTGTAGAAAATTTGACCGCGGTGACAACCTGGCTTCTCCCCTCTGGAGAGTAGTTAAAAATACACATCAGGTTCTCACATCACCATTCTTCAATGAAATGTCAGTGAACATAAAATAATGAAAATGCATCCTTCTTCCCATCTTACCATGATGTTTCTTTGTAATCATGCAAAAGTAGCAATTGGTAGACTGAATAAAGGTTCTCCCATTACAGTGTTGAGTCATAGATTGACAGCTTATTAGTAGGGAGCTAATATGTGTGAACAAATAAGTATAGGACAGTAGAGCAAGAGAACAATGAGCTCCCATGTACAAGTCCAAATCCTTCCTACAAAACTTCTCATGCTGCGGGGCTGGGAGTATGGCCTAGTGGTAGAGTACTTGCCTTGTATACATAAAGCCCTGGATTCAATTCCTCAGCACCACATATATAAAAAAAGCCAAAAGTGGTGCTGTGGCTAGAGTGGTAGAGTGCTAGCCTCGAGCAAAAATGCGAGGGACAGTGCTCAGGCCCCGAGTTCAAGTCCCAGGACTGGCAAAAAATTTCTCATGTTGGTAGTTTATAAGCTGGTTGTAGAGAAGGAGAGTCATTCACTCACCTGATAACCCCTCTTTTTCAGATGCTTATATTTCACTCCTATTCCATATGTTCAAGTGGCAATCTCCTGGTTATCTTGTCCTTTTTTGTCTATACCCTCAGTGAAAGTTTAACATTTTTATATGCTCAGAAATTTCAACAGTCTCCTCAGTCTAGGAATGTTAACTCATCTCCATCCACTAAAGTCGACTTCTTCTCAAGACAACAAGTGTTCAAATCTTAGTATTAGAATTTTGTATATGCAAATAGGATAATGAGGATTTGTGATGCATTGGCTGAAATTGTACCTCCACCTGAAATGTTTCACTGAGAATGCTTGAGTACGGTAGTAGATGTGTTTTTAGATTAAACTAAATATGTCTAGAAAAAATGTTCATGAAGAACATTCTAAATTTTTATTTATTTATTTATTTATTTATTTTTCTCAAATTTTTATTATCAAACTGACGTACAGAGAGGTTACAGTATCATACGTTGGGCATTGGATACATTTCTTGTACTGTTTGTTGCCTTGTCCCTCATGCCCCCCTCCCTTCCCCCCTTTCCCTCCCCCCCCCAGGTGTTCAGTTCACTTACACCAAACAGTTTTGCAAGTATTGCTTTTGTAGTTATTTCTCTTTTTTTACCCCGTGTCTCTCGAATTTGGTATTCCCTTTGAATTTCCTACTTCCAATACCAGTAAACACGGTTTCCAATATACTCAGATAAGATTACAGAGATAGTGTAGGTACAAACATAGGAAGGTGATACAAAACACTATCAATAATAGAAACTACACATACACATAGGACGTTGAAAGTAGTTACAACTGTGATATATCACTTGTTTCCATAACATGGAGTTCATTTCAATTAGCATCATCTTATGTGTTTCTAAGGGTATAGCTATTGGGACATTCTAAATTTTTGTAAAAACATGTTTACCTGGAACTTTGGTTATTTCTGTCATAGTTCATGTGTCGATTTTATGGACAAGTAATTGGAAACTCAGAGAAGGGTGGCAACTACTGGTATAGAAAATTCATTGCTGACATGGAGTCTAGTTTCACTGCAATTCTATTACAACTCAGTATCTGTATTTTCATCTTGGGCAAGGTAGCTAACACTGTTTCTCATTTCCCTTATCTACAAAGTGGAAATACTAATAATATTCATGTCAGGAAAACATACTAAAACACAGAAGATGCAATACAAGCAATGCTGAGTGTACACAGTTATAAATATATTGAATAGAAGAAAAATC
>NC_063188.1:35399235-35436877 GCF_023159225.1 Perognathus longimembris pacificus
TTTTCAAAATCCCTACCTCCATATCTCAAGTAACTAAAAATAAGAAGAACAAACGATGTCCAAAGTTATCATATGGAAGAATATAATATTAGAGCTAAACAATCAATGAAATTAATTTTTTTGAAATGATGAAAGTATTTGACAAATCCCTAGCTATATTAATAAAATGAGAGACAACTCAAAATCAGAAATGAAAGATGAGACATTTCAACTAATGACAAAACTTTTTAAAAGTTCATAAGAAACTATTTTGAATAAATACACTCTAGTAAATTTGATAACCTAAGAGAAATGAATAAATTCTAAGAAACATATACCTTAAGGAGATTGAGTAATGAATTAATAGAAACTCTAAACAGATTTAAATGTTGATGAGAAGGAATCAATTGTCAACTTCTCAACAGAGAATGTGAAGACCAGATGACATGGTTTGTTAATTCTATTATGTATTCTTCTTAAATGCTTCCAAAATATTGAAGAGAAGTGAACACATTTAAATTCATCCTCTGACGGCAGAGGTTATTAAGGTTAGAGAATGTCCTTAAAGTGGAGCCCACAAGATTGAATCCTGGGGGTTTTATAAAAAAAGAGAGAACAGAACAAACACATCGATCCCTGCCTCTTGTTAGTCAATCAATGCCGCATGCCTATTTGGTAACAAAAGGGTCATCATTATTTGTAGCACTCCAGTTTGGACCAGCACTATGAACCTGCACAAGCCTCTTTTCTTTATAACTTGTCTGTTGTAGTATTGTGTCGTTAGCAACAGAAAATGGATGAATACAGAGATGGAAAACATCTTCTTGAAAATCACAAAACATAGTTGAAATAAATCAAACAAAACACAAATAATGCAAATATCTCATGTTTACTTATTGATTTAATAGTGTTATACAATAGATACTTAAATACTAAAAATGTATTATTGTAAGTAAGTTACAGCTTCAGAAATAGTCATTATAAAACTCATGGAATCACACACAATGCCAAATAACCAAGATACCAAGAATGAATAACAATTGGAACATCACAATCTATTTTTAGTTCAGTTTGAGAAGAATACATGTCAGCAACTCACAGTCTGGTGGTATCAGAGTCTACTACGGAAGGGTTTAACTGAATCAGTGTATCTGGAGGTAAGGCCAAAGCAAGAGTATTCTTTTAAGAACTTCATGTGACTAATGTATAGCCAATGATAAGAATCTCTCACTGCACTAGGTTTGAGCTCCATTAAAGCTAGCATTCCTGAAAGTGAAGTCAATGTCTACCTTGCCACTTTTGTGTCTAACATCTATGGGAAGGCTGGCGGCTTGTACTGTGTCATCCTGGAACAGTAACTTGTGGTGCTCCTGTTAATATTAACTTCAGTGTATCAATTTCATAAGACTATTAAGGAGCAAAATAAATTACTAGCAGCTCCAGACCCAGGGACAACAGCCTACTCTTCTGAAATGTCCTGTAAGTCACATCTTTTCTCCTTATAATGAGAGGAAACCTCCTTGAGTCTTCTAGTCTGGTTTCTTTTTGAAATTTCTGACTGCCATCCACATAGCATCATCACCTTGGAGAAAGTGACAGAGTATTTTCTGGGGCCAAATAATTGTCATACATAATTGAAATTTCTTCTCCTTTCTTATTTTGAATGTGATGGGTAATTTTATGTATCAACAAGCTAGGTTATATACCTGATTTTGGTTAGATTTCCAAAACTGGATGTTGCTGTGAAGAGGTTATTTTTTATGTGATTAACATTTCAATCTGGAGGCTTTGAATGAGAGATTATCCTTTACTTGAAGACCTTGAAAAAGAATTGCTATCTCGGAGACAGAAAGCACTTATGCATTCATACTACTTTGGACTTGACATTGGAATATCACCTTTTATCCTGGGATTACACCCTATTTTCTTGACTAATTTCAGACCTGTGACCCCATGTTAATGGAAGCCAATTATTCAAATTTCTTTCTCTGTTCTTCCCTTCCTCTCAATTTCTCTCAGTCTTCACTCTACATATGTATAATATATAATATAATATGTATAGTATATATTATATCAGATAGTAATCCAATCTACATGGTGAATTTAAGAAAGTCTTCAAAGGTGAGTAGAGTAAAATAAAAAATGCAATGATAATGTATCTTTTTGCTTTTAACTCCCATATTCTCCTACATTATTTAAAGCAATAATTATAAATCTTTGCGCATGATCAATACACCTTACACATGCATATTATTTAAACAATGTATAAAATAAACATGAACCATCAAAAACCATATTTCACAGGTATATGGGAACAATTTTATACTATTACTAATAAGATGGCATCAGTTCAAACTGTACAGGTATAAATTAAGATGTTAATTATAATCCTAGCCAACCACTAAAAAATATGCAAAATACAGAGTAAAACAAGCAAAGAAACAAGTGATACAATAGAAAATACTTATTTAGCACACCAAAGACAGTAATCAAGGAATTGAAGAACTATGGGATATGCTACATTTAAATAGTTTAAAAATGACACATGCAAGTCTTGTCAGAATTACATTATATAAATAAATTTGTATTGCCAATTAAAAGACAGAGATGAGTCTGGTGCTGGTGGTTCATGCAATCCTAGGTAGTCAGGAGGCTGAGATCTGAGGATTGAGGTTTGAATTCAGTCCAGGTAGAAAAGCCGATGAAACTCTTATCTCCAATTAAGCAACAAAAATAAACAGGAAGAGGAGTTGTAGCCTTGAGCAAAAAAGGCAAGTGAAAACACGGAGGCCCCAAGTTCAAGCCGAGGTACTGGCACCCCCTCTCTGAAAGGATTCAATTAATAACATGTAATGATCTAAATTCTTAACAATTATGTTAACCAAAAAAGGATACTTGTACACTGAAACTACAGAGCTGTTTGAAATAAATTAAGGAGAATGCTGAAGGGGATGACATTTATCAAGATGCATTGTATGTATTCAAATATTGCTTTGTAAAATGACAACCCTTTTCTACTACTTAAAGATAATAAAAACATTTGTAAAAGACCTAAATAAATGGTTCTTGGAATTGAAAGATTAATCTTGTTAAAATGACACTTCTCTTCATATTAATCTGTATAATAAATGCAACACTTATCAAAACAACTGCCCTTGTTTCTGAAGAAATGGAAAAGCTAATCATAAAATTCATGTGGAAATATTAGAGAACTGAAAAAGAATAAGAAAGTTGTCAGGCTCATATTTTTCCAATTTTATTGTTGCATAGCTCATTTTTCACATTACATCTTCCAATGTCTAAACTTGCCACTAGTTTCAGTAATAAAACCAGGTTTGCTGGCACTGATAGACATTTAGATGCATGGAATACAAGTGAGAGTCTAGAAATAAACTTATGAACACATGGTGAATTGATTCCTCACAAACTCTCTAGGATCTTTCAAAGGAGAATAATAGTGTGTTAATTATATAGTGCCAGGGCAACTGAACTTCCATAGGCAAAAGAATGGCGTTGGAGCCTTAACTCAAACAATTTCAAAAATTCACTCCAAATTGGAAAAGTTCAGAATTAAAATCTTTGGACAACAACAACAAAAAAAGATGTATTAAAGCCTATTAGTTCAAAGATGAACTCCATCCTTCATCAAAGATTAGATTAAATTGACTTCTTTTGTCCTCAGTACAAGTGGCCTGAAATAAGAAGAGCCACATCATACTGGGGAAATGAGGGAGGTAGATTAAATAAGTTTCAGCTTAATAGGGGCTAGATGGATTGTGAGATAAATACAGTAATTAAGCTGAACATTAGGTTATCTCCTTTGGAGAGAGACAGAGTGCAGACAGAGATAATTATCTTCATTAGATTTGTGCCCTATCTTTCATTGGATAAATTTGTTCTCGAGAAATAGCTACAAACCAAGGTTCATATTTCCCAGACTATGTTAAATTTAGTTTATGACTTATTATGACTGATTCTTAGCAATGTAATGCAAGTAGAAGTGATCTATGTTACAAGTGTGTCAAAGAGTTTAAGAAGCAGATATTTCCTTTCTATTCAAAATTTTTAAGTCTGCCAATTGGATACATGATACTCAAGAGTCTAAGGTTAAGGAATATATAGAAGACATAGTGAAGGAAAACATCTGTCATGAACAACAGCTTCAGATTCTTGGATGAGAGTGAAACAGACTATTATTTTATGAAATCATGAAAAATGAATTCTACATTACCCTGATCTAGTAATATACTTACATACCCATTTCAATGACAAAGAAATAGAGGCTCTGAGGGTGCAGAAAATTTCTCAAAGGTGTGTAGATATTTAGGAATGAAAGCAGGGTTGTTTCACTCTGCAATCCCCATTTGTTTTTCTTTGGCCCTAGGCCTTGAACTCAGGGCCTGGATGCTGTCCCTAAGCTCCTTTTGCTCAAAGCTAGCACTCTACCACTTGATCTACAGTACCACTTCTGGCTTTCTTTGTGATTAATTGGAGATAAGAGTCTCCTGGACATTACTGCTTGGGCTGGCTTTGAACTATGATCTCAGCCATCTGAGTGGTTAGGATTACAGGAGTGCACCACTGGCGCCCAGCTAGAATCTCCATTCTTGACTAGAATCTTACTTTTGTCCTGAAGCAATAGTAAAAGAAAAAGTTAATGGCAGCACCAATGGCCTTTTTGAAAGTCCCTGTTGCAGCAGGAAGCCACCCACAAGAAGGCAATAAGATAAGTAGTGAAAAAATAGAAGGCAAAAAGCAAAACAAACCCCACCAACTTTTCAGAAGTCATGGGTTTCCAAGAGGCTGCTGTTTGGAAGGACATAACTGCATGTTTGAGTCTCAACATCTCCAATCAGAAAGAAACACATCACAAATCCTTCTTGATGATTTATTTCGTTAAACACTAATGGCCCATCATGTGCTAGTGTCCCATGGATTTTACCTTCTACTTGTGGAGAAAGGAACAACAACTGAATACAATGCACCAGACATTACACTGTGATAAGTACTATGGACAAGTATAAAATGAAGATAAAAGGTACAGCAGTTCAGATAGAGGGGCCCTTTCTGCAGGCTGGAGAAATAAGAATATCTCTCTCTCTCTCTCTCTCTCTCTCTCTCTCTCTCTCTCTCTCTCTCTCTCTCTCTCTCTCTCTCCCTCCCTCCCTCCCTCCCTCTCCCTCCCTTTCCCTCCCTATCCCTCTGTCTCCTCCCCTTCTTCCCTCTCCATTCCATCATTCTCCTCTCTCATCCCTTCTTTCCCATGCCCTCCCTTTCTCCCTCCTTTTTCTTGTCTACTCTGTCTCCCTCTTTATCTCCCCCCTCTCTCTGTATATGTGTGACACATCACACTTCCCAGAATCAGAAATGAAACACCCCCCACAAAGTCTAAATTGATTTTTCCTACTCCTATCACTTATTTGTTTTACATCTCTGTAAATTATTAACTTAGCAAGGGGAGATTTTGCAAGGGTTTGTCTATATCTACACCTCCACTTTTCCCCTCCCCCATCACACTATGGCATTTGAGTTTCTGCTTTCTGTTTGGCTACTGACAAATCAATTCACCTGCTGTTTGCTAATTGTGAGTCTACTAGAGGAACTACTCCAGTTGATGTTGCTCCACTTATTTCCTGTCTCCAGTCCCAGGCCCTTCCTGTTTGAGCAACATCCACCAGAAGTGTATCTTTTGAGGTCATAGATAGCTGAGTGAATTCTGTTGTTTCAACTACTTCCTGGCAATGGATACTTGGCAAATTAATGCCTAAGTAGCATGAAATGGGTGCAATACTAGAGAATGCCAAGAGCTGTTATCTAGATTAATAATTTCCCTCCAGAATATAAATCAAAGCAACCTTTCTCAGGTAAAGACATTCAAGGGGCCAGATCTGCCAAAAATTAAAATTTGAATACATAATTTCTGATTAAAGGAAAAGGGATATTAAATTAAAATTGGAGGAAGAAGTCATAAATACTATGAACTCAAAATTGAGGATTGCAAAGCTGAGAACTGTAACCTACAAATGCATCCTTTCTTTCTTGTCATAGATATATATATAGTAATGTCTTTTGATGTGCTTTTTTCTATTTCTTCCTAAAGTATGTCCCTAAGTCTGAGTATAGTTGGTGCTTAATTTAGCCCAATACTCGATAATATTCAAATATAATCTTAATGGATTTTAAAGGCCTATGAATATTCTTCACAGATTCTAGAATTAGAGCTTAATGAAGTGACTGATGAGCTGTTTAGAAGTGACATAATTTGTTGTGAATTGAGCATGAAATAACTGTACATTTTTAGGTAGGTTTATTTTGGAAGAATAAACATGACTATGTTGATTATGGGGCAGTTATACACATGACTTCTAGTATACATGTATTATTTTTGAACAACCAGAGCATCAGTTTTTCCCTTGCTAATTATGCTCCTACTCATTTCTTTTCAAACACCTATTTTTTCCTTTATAATAAGGCTATTTAAACAGATACTTCTGTTAGCAAGAGGCAGGCACATGCCACGAGCCTTGATAAGCTACTATTCTGCAGCTTGACCAAATCTTTATCATAAGGATCAAAGGACTAAATGTGTGTGGAAATTACTCAAGATCTCAGCAATTAGCTTGTCTGTGTCCTTATTAGATCATTCATTCTATGACACCTTTGTTCATGCCTAACCCACTTCTCCAGCCTCCCATTGGTTCTCTTAATATTACTGCAACAACTTTGTTGTTTGCGTTTGCCTAACTTGTTTTCTGTTTTTCCAAAGTTTTGAAGATTTTTCAGTAGAAAGTCCATATATATCAGTGATGGACATGGCCACTGGTATCAGAACATGGATCTGAATTCTGGGCCTCCATTTGCTAATTTGGGAAAAGGAGGTAATAAAATCACACCTATCTTATAGCCATGTTGCCTTGTAAGTGCTCAATAAAAGTTAACTTTTACAATTATGTAACAATGTTTCACCCTTAGAAAACTAAATATTCTTATCCTTTCTTCCTTAACTACATGTCTCAAGAACGAATCTCATTACAGGAGTAGGTAGCACCTAGACATGGAGTAGGTAGCACCTAGACACGGATTAGAGCTACTGCGGAATTGAAAGACATTAAAAAAGCTTAGCTGGATTTACATGTGAAAGAGCCAGCAATCAGTCTTAAGAAAATGATGAACATTTAAATTGCTTTTCAATAATGTTTGGCAATTGGACAATCAGTGTGGGTGGTGCATGCCTATAATCCTAGATCCTCTTGATGCCAAGAGCTGAGGATCAAGACAGACACATCTGTGGACTCTTACTTCTAGTTAACCAGAAAATAGCTGGAACTGAGCTCCAGTCATCAGTTAAAAAGCAAAATGAGCCAGGTGCTAGTGACTCACAACTATAATCCTAACAACTCAGGAGGTTTAGATCTGAGAACTGTGGTTCAAAACCAGCTGAGCAGGACAGTCTGTGAGATTCTTATCTCCAATTAACCAGCAAAAATCCAGAAATAAATTCTATGGCTCCGTTGAGGACTAGCCTTAAGAAAAAATGTTGGGGACAGTGCCTAGACTCTAAGTTCCAGGACTGGCACAAAAACAAAAACAAAAACAAAAACAAAAACAAAAACAAAAACACTGGGTGAAAGCTTAAGGCCCTTAGTTCACACCCCAGTACAGGCACATCATCATCATCATCATCATCATCATCATCATCATCATCATCATCATCATGTTTGACTATTGGATTGAAAAAAATGAATGTACAGTGTGATAATTTAACTTTCACGGGACAGGTTTTCTGTTGAATTAGTTAAAAGAATTTAAGGTACTTATATATAAACATGGCATGGGCTCTTCCCTGGATCTGATAGCATTTTCTGAAGCAATAGATCTTGTTGCAGCTGTATTTCCAAACTTTCCTCCAGGTGACTCCATACTTCCTCTTTCTGTACATATTTCTCTATTGTCTTTTGTAGTCAAATCTTCATCACCAACATATATATAGTTAAAATGTCACCTGCATTTTCCCTATAGTTCATAGCATTCTCATTGAACTGTCACAGAGCTCTGAAGCATTTTTTGCCAGGATTATTTAACTAGTGTTTACTTTGAAAACACTGGAGCCATTTTAACTTTCCCCATCAACCCTGTTATTGTTTTGCATCTTTTCGCTCCGGTTTTGCCTCCTTCAGAGTTCAAATGCCTCTTTTCCTGTTGCCAGAGCAGCATGACTAGAGGAAAACCTCTGCTTTCAGTGAAAGTTTTATTAATAAAATTTTGTTAATGTCTTTTCTTTTCTTTTTTTTTTTTTGGCCAGTCCTGGGGCTTGGACTCTGGGCCTGAGCACTGTCCCTGGCTTCTTTTTGCTCAAGGCTAGCACTCTGCCACTTGAGCCACAGCGCCACTTCTGGCCATTTTCTGTATATGCGGTGCTGGGGAATCGAACCCAGGGCCTCATGTATATGAGGCAGGCACTCTTGCCACTAGGCCATATCCCCAGCCCTGTTAATGTCTTTTCTAATTTCCTTTAATATTTTTGATTATCTTTAGGTACTTGTACAAAAGGTTTTCAATTTCAGTTTATAAATACTGGTCAATGTCACCCCTTCCATTGATTTCTTCCATCTCTCCCTAATGTAAATATCTCTATATAGGTATTGGTATCAATATCTATAAATATATGCTGATATGGATCTTTAGAGAGATTTAATGCTTTTATTTTGGAATTAGTGCACATTTGTAATGCAAAGTAATTTCACCATGGTATTTCCACACATGTACACAGTGTATTATCTCTTCCTCCCTCTTTTAAACTGCATTTGATGGATTTCAGTATGCTATTATGTGTGTGTATACGTGTGTGTTTGTGTTGTGATAAAAGTATCTGTCTGTCAAAGTAGTTTGCTTCCCATATGTTAATGCTGTGAGAATTGTTTTTCTGAAGTTCCTGTTTTGGTTAGGTGGGTTGACCCTAGTCAATAACATGCTAGTTACATCCTAATTCTGCTGTACTTTTAGGACATCCTGTTAGAAGCTCTGTAAAATTTAGTTACATTGTTAATGAAGCCACATATTTTTGCAGATTGTAAACCTGTGCTCAGCCAATGAGAGACAAGAGGCAGGGCCTGCTGGGTTATGGGTAAAAAGTGAGCATCCAGCCTTCTCTGTGTCCTTGCTTGCCAAATTTTTGGTTGATGGTGCACCTTTCTGCAGTGGTAAACATTACCTTACCTAGTTCCTTTTGAGTTGGGGTCCTTATTCTTATGCAACACCCCAACATCCTGAGCCATTTCAGACAGTGTGTGTATAACATCCTTTATATTTTAAGGTCTTAGCTTATACAAATATGGAAATGACAAGTATGAAATATTTTCAAAAGTGCCTACAAAGTAGAACATTGTGAAAGATTTGATGTTCAAGTCTTTTTCCTTATGTGCAAGGCTCGATACTAAATTAATTCTTTTCTGAAGTACCTCTGACTTTGATCATCAGGCCTTTGACTGAATATGGCTTATATTATGAAGGACAATATTTACTTAGAGTCATCTCATTGTAAGAGATTAATAGCATCTTACAAATATATTCACAGTAACATATAGAGCAGTTCTTGAAGAAACAACTGTAGTCTTGCCCATGGATGGAAAATGCCTTCCAATTTCCTTCATGACTCTAGATACAAAGATACTAAAAAATTGAATAGTAGCTTTGGCAAACCAGTTAATAAAATTGAATTAAATATGGTCCTAAAATTTATGCACTTTGTTGGACTAGAATATCAAGTTATTATCTAAGTTAGCAATTACCATGGAAGCCTAAGGGAATAGCAAATGAAATTCAGAAAGGTAAAACTCTTATTCGCTATTTGTAGACAATATGATATGAAATGGAATTGTGAAATTAAAGGTAGCTTATGTGTTTCATCCCTAGCACTTCAACATTTCAGCTTTTGAATACTCATTTTGAATAAGCCAGTAAAATATTGAGAGGAAAATAAGCCTGTATATTCCTGAAGAACTCTAAATACCTTGTTATTTTAATAAAATTACTTAACTCATGTTCTGTTTTTCCTATAGTTGGTCTTATAGCACCACATAGTGGAGACAATGGTTCATTGGACAAACAGTTGTAAGAGAGGTTTTCAACTGGCTGAAGAATAATAGGAAAATACATGTTGTTTAGATCTTCTGCATTTGATCTAATACTTACATAGAATAACTAACTGCAGTAGAATCATAAAACCCAAACACTAAATAGGGGCAGTTTCATCAAAGCTCAGGAAAATACCATGTTCCTTCTGATAGCATCCAGGCAAAGTATCTTCTTTCTACTCCATCCTGCTCTATCCCACTGCAAAATTAGTACCTAGATCAAAATAGGGGGCATCAAAGAAAAAGGAAGAGCTGATGATAGGATAAGAGCTTTGAGGCAGGGGGTCATTTATGACATCCATAAACACCACACAGAGTATATAAGTAGGGCTTTAGTGTGCCTGTTCTGGGGCATGAAATCAGGGCCTGGGCAATATCCCTTTATTTTGTGTCAAGGATAGTGCTATACCACTGGAGTTTTAACTCCCCTTCCAGTTTTTTGGTGGTTAATTGGAGATAAGAGTCTTATAGACTTTCTTGACTGGTCTGGCTTTGAACCATGATCTTCAGATCTCAGCTTCCTGAACAGCTAGAATTATAGGCATGAGTCATTGGCACATGGTGGTAGATAACTACTTTTAACATTTTGGTGTTGCTTTTGTTATGTAAAAACTTTATATGTAAATCACTTCTCTCTCTAGAATCATGAAGCATGAAACAGAAGATTTAATGGAGTTAAAAGGCAGAGTCTGAATTAACTGATTGCAAAGGATTTAACTGGACAGAAGCAAGAGAGAAATCAATGTGAGTAATGTGAGTATATCTTTGAGTGATGACTGAACACATTTACATATGTGTATGCATATGTGTGTATAAATGAGTCATGGAATTCTATGCTTACAGGTTGCATATGCTATATCTCAACATAAAACTAATACAAATAAAAATTAATTTAAATTCCAATTCAGGAGCATATTCTCCATGATTTGTTGAACTTTTAATATCTTTTTATTTATCAAAATTTAATGCTGGCACTGGTGGCTCAAACCAGAGGACTGAGGTTTTAAGCTAGTTCATAAGATTCCATTTTCAAAACAAACAGAAAAAAAACAGGACTGGAAGCCTGGAAGTAATCCAAGCAAGTGCTATGCATTGAGTTAACAATGAAAATACCTCCACCTAATTTACTCTTCTAGAACTTGATAGAACAAATGTTGGTTCTTAGTTATCTCTCTATAGGTTAATGGAAATCAGGTCATATTTTCAGTCTGTTTGCTTTTCATTTTTCAAATTGGGTGAATCCTCCAGTTCAATGATTCTATCCCTGTTATCATCAGTCATGATCATCTTCTAAGGTATAGGTATGGAAGAATATTGGCTTTCACTGAGAAAAAAACTTATTTTTGTAAATTACTAATTCTTAGATATTTTATGGCCATTCAAATAAACTAAAACAGCAACAGGAGAAATATTTGAAATTTAACAAATACATGGCAATTATAAAGCACATTCTTAATCAACTAGAGAGTCAGTGATGAAATTAATAATCCTTTGAGATAAACAAAAACATTAAAACCCAACATAGCAAAATTTATTGGAGGCAGCAGAAGAAGTAGTCAAAGAGGGAAATTTGTAGCAATATATATATATGTGTGTGTATATATGCAGGTACATACATACATGTATACATATATATATATATATATATACATATATTACAAAAGAAGTAACACTAGCTTGGCACCAGTGGTTTACTCCTGAAATCCTAGTTACTTAGGAAGCTGAGAGATCTGAGGATCACCCTTCAAAGTGAGTCTGGGCAGGAAAGTCTGTGAGACTCTTATCTGCCATAATCTACCCAAAAAACTAGAATAGAGCTGTGGCTCAAGTGATAGCACACTAGCCTTGAGAGAAAGAAGCTCAAAGACAGCACCCAGGGCCTGAGCTCAAACCTAGGACCAGCACAGAAAGAAAAAAAGAAGCAAGACTATAAATAATAGCATATACATTAAATTCATAATTCAGGAGGCTGAGGCAGGAGGATCATGAGTTTCAGGTCATCCAGGACCATATAATGAGACCTTGACTCTTACCCAAGCAAACAAAAAAAAAGGAAAATTTCAAACAAACACCCTGACATTACTTATTAAGGAATTGGGTGAAAAAGAGCAAAGTACAATGTTAGATAGAAGATAGAAAATAATACAGATTAGAGCAGAAATAAATAAAATAAAAGCTAGAAGAGCAATGGAAAGGATAAGTAAAGCTAACAGTTTTGCTTCTGAAAGACTGTTCACAATAAATGAAATGGACAAATCCTTAGCAAAAACAGAAGGCTCAAGTAAATTAAAAGAAACATGAAAGAGCTGAAAGAGTAACTGACATTATAGAACTAGAAAGGATCATCAGACTACTGTGCATAATTATATGCCAGAAAATTGGATAATTTAAGATAAATTGATAAATCTCTAAACTAATAAAACCTACCACTACTAATCATGACGAAGTCTAAACTATCGAAGAAGGAAAAATGATCCAATAATAAAATGTCTCTCATCAACCAAAAGTTTAGTCTATTTATTTTTTGAGTTGATTTATTTTGAGTATATTACAAAGGTGGAAATTTAACATATCCTCCTTGCTTCAAATAAACATAACACTAGAAAGTCTAAGCTAGAGTAATCGAGGAAGAGAAGAAATAAAAATCAACTAAATAGGAAAGGAAGAAGTCAAATAATCTCTGCTGATGACATGGCTTTATGCATAGTAAAGCCTAAAGACTATAAAAATGTAGCAGAATTAACAAAAATACAGGAAAGTTGGAGGATATAGAATCAACACACAAAAATTGGTAATATTTCCATACACTGTTAAGTCCATAAACAATCACATCAATAATTTTAAAATAGAATGCTTAGTGATATACTATATACTGAAACTATAAAATATTGATGAAACAGAAGATACAAATATGGAAATAAATCCATACTTATGGATCAGAAAAGTGAATTCCATAATTCTCCACAAAACTTAAAGACTCAATTCAATTTCTATAAATTTTCAATATTATGCTTCATAGGATTTTTTCAAATCCTTACATTGTTATAGAACCAGAAAGATCTTGAATAGCTGTTACTCTTTGGATTGTTTCCCATGAACAAAACAAAATTCATAGGAGCAGAGAGTAGACTGGCTTTCCAGAACCTGGGGAGATTTCAGGCAGAGTAGAAAGTTTAAGATTTTTGAAATTTATATCACAAAACAGTGACTATAGTTAGTAACAATGTGTTATAAATAAAGGAAAACAAATTACTGAAATAAAGGACATGCTTGCCATTTAATTGTACTGTAATATATATAATACACTATACATATAATATTGCATATAATATTCTTTTAAACTATAAAATATAACTATAATTTTCCAATTCATAAAGAAAACCAAATTTGGAAAAAAGTTTACTACAAATCTGTAGTAATTAAAATAATACAATATTGGTCTAAGGACAAACTTATAGATCAATGGCATTAAAAGTTACAAGACAGTTCAACAGGGGAAAAAGTGTTTTCCATAAGCATTTCTATGACAACTGGAAATGTGTATTGTCAAGCTTTAAAAATGGAAATAAATCCTCATGGCACATATACAGAATTAAGACCTATATGTAGAATTAAAACTAACTCTTAGAAGAAAGCATTATTCTTCCTGACACTGGATTTGGCAATGACTTCTTGTTTAATACATCAAAAATAGCAAAAAATAGGTAAATTAGAATTTATCAAGATTATAGTTAAAAATATTTGCTATACAAACAGTACCACTACTATAATGAAGAGGGAATGGTAGCAAGTATTAGCAAACAATGTATCAGTAACATGGAAAGAATTAAAACTACATATAGAACTCCTGCCATCTAACAATAGCAAAAACAACAAAACAAGAAACTCAATTAAAATGGGCAAATGAAATGCTATTCTTCTAACAAAGATGTACAAATATCTCATAAGCACTTGAAAAGTTACCAAATACTATGAGAAATTAAGGAAATGCAATTGAAAGTACAATGAGATGGTACATTATAACCAGTAGATTTGTAATAATAATAAACAAGAGAAAATAAGAAGTGATTTCTTCAATTTGCAAACATTGAAATACTCATACCTTTGCTGGGTCAATGTAAAACAGTGCAGCCACTTTTTTTTTAATTTCAAAAATTTTATTGTCAAGTTGATGTACAGATGAGTTACAGTTATATACAAAAAGTAAGGAGTACGTTTTTAAATTTTTTAATTTTTAAAATTAAAAAAGAGGGGTTACAGTGAGTATATTTTTCTCCAACTTGTTACCTCCTCCTTCATTTCCCCCCCCACTTCCCCCCATATTTTCCTTTACCCTCATGAATTGTATAGTTGGTTTGCACCATAAAGTTTTGTAAGTACTGCTGTGGCATAGTATTTTTTTTTATCCTTTGTCTCTTGATTTTGGTGTTCCCTTTCCTTTTCCTAATTCCAATACACATATATACAATATCCAGGGTATTAAAATCAATTACAGTGATAGCAGGGGTAAAACCACGTGAAGGAAATACGGAAAAAGAAAAAGAAAATAAAAAAGAAGGGCATGGCTTCACATGGCATGTTGAAAGTAACTACAACAGTGATATACCACTTGTTTTTATAACTTGAAGTTCATTTTGCTTAGGATATCTTATGTGTTCATACGGGCATAGCTCTTGAGCTATTGTGATCTTCTGCTAGGACTATCCTAGACGTGTACTAATTATTCCCTATGAGGGAAACCATAGAGTCCATGTTTCTTTGGGTCTGGCTTACTTAGTATGATTTTTTCCAAGTCCTTCCATTTCCTTGTGAATGGGGCAATGTCATTCTTTCCGATAGAGACATAGAATTCCATTGTGTATATGTACCACATTTTCTTGATCCCCTCATCTACAGAGGGGCATCGGTGTTGGTTCCATATTTTCGCAATGACAAATTGTGCTTCCATAAACATAGTTGTGCTGGTGGCTTTAATGTGTTCTTGCTTGTAATCTTTTGGGTAGATGCCTGAATGTGGAGCAGCTGGGTCATAGGGGAGCTCTATGTTTAGCCTTCTGAGGAACCTCCACACTGCTTTCCATAGTGGTTGAACAAGTTTACACTCCCACCAACAATGTAGTAGGGTTCCCTTTTGACCACATCCTCTCCAGCATTTGTTATTGCTAGTTTTCCTGATAATGGGCATTCTTACAGGGGTGAGGTGGAATCTCAGTGTAGTTTTGATTTGCATTTCTCTTATGGCCAGTGAAGTAGAGCACTTTTTCATGTGTCTCCTGGCCATTTTCATTTCCTCTTCAGATAATTCTCTCTTTAGGTCATTAGCCCATTTGTTGAGGGTGCCGTTGGTTTAGAAAATTATTTGGCTAACCCAAAAATATTAAAGATGGAATTCTTGGATGCCCTCAAAATTACATTCCAAAGTACCTATTCCAAAGCAATTAAAACACACTCCTTCAGTATGTGTACACAAATGTACATGGTGGCAATATTTATAATAGCTAAGAATTAGGAACAATTCAAAAGTTCCCCTGATGAATAGATAAATAGAATGTGGCATATCTATACTACAAAATATTTATTATTACTCAAAAATAGAAATTTATTAAGCATTAACATCAGCAGCATGGTTGAAATTCAAAAAATATTTTGTTAAGTCAAAAGACAATTAAGGGCCTTGGATGTAGATTAGTGGAAAAGTGCTTCCCTAGCATGTTCAATGTATTGAATTTGATCACCATTACCTAAAAAAGACAAAATGAACCAATCATGAAAGATCACATAGGGTGTAATCCCATTGAAATGTACTGTTTAGAATAGGCAAATGTATGTGCAGATAGTTAACAAATAATTAACAATTGGTTAGTATTCTAGAGGGACAGCGATGCAATGGTGAATGATTGCTAATTGGAAGGAGGATATTTTGGGGGTGATAGAGATATGTTAGTATTTATGATAATGTGTATTTTGGAAATATATTAAAAGTCACTGAATTTTGTACTTTGAAGGGGCTGAATTCCATGAGTTGCAAATTCTGTCACTAAAGTTGTATTTAAAAATAAATGAAAATATCTTGTTAACAATGGATAGTATGAATCTGGAGGTGAGATTATTTGGGTGTTTTCAGCATATATGGATAACATTAAAATACACGGGACTCGATATGATCATCTAAGGAGAAACTGCACATGGGAGTGATATAATGCAATAGAACTGAGCCCTGGGGCACTCTAACATTTAGAGATCAGAGAGATGAGAAGAAATGAGGCGAGGAGCCAGGAAGTTATGAAACAAGTTACCAGATTTGTGTATGTTTTTACAGCTACAGTCAACTGCACTAATGATATAAGAGTTGAAGGTCCAAAGAAATGTTCCTTAGAAGCCAAGAAAGGAAACTATTTCAAAGAGAAGAGAGCCATCAATTTTGCCAAACATTGTTGCTAATAATTTAAATAAAAGAAAACTGGAAAAAATTGGCACAAGATTTAACAATGTAGAAGTCATTAATGAGTCTTGGCAAGAGCTCCTTTGTTCTTTCTGTGGAATGGTGAAGATGAAAGTCTGATACCAATTGATATAAGACTGATTTGAGGAAGAATAGCTATCAGTGTATGTGGGTAAGTAAGATGGATGATGCATGTGGAAATTCAGTAATAGTTTTGATTTTCTAATAAAGAAGGAAAATAACTTATTAGGTGTTAATGAGGGAAAGAAGATTTGGGGGAGATGAGGGGTATTTGGAAAAGAAGAAACTAAGATATTTTTATTCAAGGAGAATGGGAATAATGAATGAACTAGGGAAAAGCAGTGTAGGTTACTGAATGAGCATTGCCATCCCACTGGGGCTTTCAGTTCTGGAATTAAAAATGGTTTTAGTTAGCCCAGTTGTGTATTTTTATAGCCACAAGCAGGTGAGCTGTTGTGAGTATGGATGAAACGTAGCATGTAAGTCAAAGAAATGTGTGCTTTTGTCAATTTGTAAGGAAATGGAAAGGCTTGGAAAAAATCATACTAATGAAGTAAGCCAGACCCAAAGAAACATAGACTCTATGGTTTCCCTCATTGGTAATAATTAGTGTAGTCCTAGCAGAGGATCACAATATAGCTCAATAGCTATGTATATATGAATGCATAAGATGATGCTAAGTGAAATGAACGCTAAGCTATGGGAACAAGAGGGTTTTCTTTGGTGTTGTTTTTAATGTACTATGTGAAGCTATTTCTTTTTTCTTTCATTTTTTTGGTTTCTTTTTTCTACAGTTCATCTGATTTTCTATGGTTGATTCTGTTACTTGGTGTATCATATACACATTTATCTGAATTAGGGAAAGAAAGAGGAACAACAAAATGGTGAGACAAAGACAAAGGGAAAACAGTGATACTCTGAAGAGAATGTACTGGAAATGAACTGTACAACTTGTGGGGAGGATGGGGAGGAGAGAAAGTAGGAGAAAAATGATGAAAAAGGTAACAAGTTTAACAAGAAATGTACTCACTACCTTATGTATGTAATTGTAATCCCTCTAAACATCACCTTGACAATGATTTTTAAAAAAAATGGAATACAAAGCCTTGCACTCGTGGCTCATGGTTGTAATCCTAAGCTATCCAGAAGGATGAGATCTGAGGATCTCAGTTCAAAGCCAGCCCAGGCAATGAAGTCTCTTAGACTCTTATCTCCAATTAACCCACCAGAAAACCAGAAGTGGTGCTGTGGAAGAGCTCTAGCCTTGAGCTCAAGGACAGTGCCCAACCCCTAGGTTCAGGCCCCAATACTATCAAAAGAAAAAAAAAAGTAACACAGTTAAGGGCATATACAAAGGGCTCATTATGTTGATACATCATAGCATATCTTTAGGAATAGAAGAAGGCTTCTATGAATGAGAGTGAAGGGCAGTAAAAATGTGTGAGGAGTCATAGATTTTAAGCAAAAGGATCTACCATAATAAAAAAAAAGAAATAGAGGAAGCCCACTAAAAACAAAGCAGTGAATTTACAGTGGGGCACTTGAAAATGAGCTTTCAAAAATTATAGCTATTGGTGATAATATGGTACAGAAGCTATTCCCATATCGGTGAATGGATGACATAATGTGGTCCAAGTTATTGGGCAGGAAGACATGGGTCAGAAAAGTTAACAAGTCATTTAGAGAGTTTTTAGCATTATCAGAATTTAAAAAGTATTATTGAATAAAATGTTTAGAGAACATTTCAGCATTTGAATTTCTCAAATTTAGAGCCCATTGAAATAGTACTAAGAGGTTAAGTCTCTTAGTAGACAAGTAGGCCATGGGTCTTTAGTAGGTACCTAGGTTATGAGGTCTCATCCTTCACTCATGGCATTTATAGAAAGTCTTGAGTGGGCAAGTTTTGTCTCTTTCATCTTTTCTGCCTGGCAAAGACACAGTGGCCATTCTTTTCAGATGACACAGCAACAAAACCCCATATTAGACTCAAAGAGTAACCCTCATTAGAAATCAATTTTGCTCATACTTTGATCCTATGCTTCATAACCTCCAGAGCAGTGAGAAATAAATGCTGGTTCTTTTCATATTTTTTTCAGTCTCAGGTATTTTGTTACTGCAGCACATTTACTGAGACAAGAAGGAATGGTGTGTGTGTGTGTGTGTGTGTGTGTGTGTGTGTGTGTGTTCTATGCAAGACTTCAACAAAGAAGAATAAAAGGTTTGAAAGCAACAGATTTGAAAGTGAGGCTATCAGAGAGAAAGGAGCAGAGGGGATTTTGAGAAAGCTGCTACTTAGCGAAAAGGAAGGGATATAGGCTCTAAGGAAGCAATTATACAAGGTGATCAGAAACGATTAGAAATTTTTGGTTTTTCCCATTAATTTTTTTATTATATTAGATTATTAAACACAGGTGGATAGGATAATTAATTGCAATCTTAGTTCTAATTATTTGTCCTCCACCTCATACACTATTTCTTATTTTTGTGAGTAAAGAGGTTTCATATAGGAGCTAAAGAAAAATTATTTCAAAACGTATCGCTGGATTTTTAAAACATACTGCCTAATTTCTTTTGCATGATTATATTTGGCCTTTGTGAGACAGAAATGGAAAGAGGTACATTCATTTTACAAGGGATGTGGTAGGGAGGACTATAAGGGCTATAGGGAGAAAGAGAGCTAAAGCAGCAGTAAGAAAGGCTAGAAGGAAGCACAGTTTTTAAAGCAAGATAGACTCATATAGACTCAGTATCCAGGAAGTTAGTTGTACAAGGCATTAGGGGTCCTGATTTAACAAATACTTCCATCACAACACATATCTAGGAAGCCCTAGAGTCACAGTGATTAAGTGAGATCCATAGCAATGTATCTGAGTGAAGTCTATTGACCAGTGATGGAGTTTTCTAATGTTACCACATACCCAAGACCTTTATATAACCATAGTGATGAAAGAGAAAAGACAAGATTTGTTTTCAATTTTCCCTCAGATTATCAAGATGACAGTAGGAGTCCAAAAACCTGTATATATTTATCTGGGTTTTGCACATTCATGTGTGCAAACTAAAACCCATACTTTATTTTATGATATTTTATGAAGCTCCCATTTCTTAGCTTGTCATGTAATTTTAATTTCACTTGTGGGGGAGAAGATTTTCATTTTTGTGTATTTCAATTTGCTTTGAACTTCACAATGCTTATTTCTGACTGTCTCGTCTTGTGAGAATCATCTTGATGGTGTTGTGTCTTTCCATCCACCCACAGTAAGAAAACTTTTTTATTTTTATTTTTTTATTTATTATCTAACTGAATTACAGGGAGGTTACAGTTTCATACATTAGGCATTGGATACATTTCTTGTACTGTTTGTTACCTCATCCCTCGTTCCCAGTAGGAAAACTTTTATCTGCCAGAAAAGGTTGCTTGAGATATATTTGTTTATGGGAGAAAGTATATCAAATATATATGAAAATGTATCAAAAAGCTATGAAGATCCATAAACACATCAGAAGATGTTACAATATGAAGTTAATCCTGTGGGGAAAAAAGTCACATTTAAAGCCAAATGCTAGAGTACAGTTGACCGGCTTATTTTTGTGGTGTTTTCATGTTAACACACAGTGTTTGCCATTAGTCATAAACCTTGAGGAATAACTAAAGGGTCATAGTGGCCTCTTCGTGTTTCTTTTAAAGGTAAGTACATAAATATCAAAAGACAGAATTATGGTGAACTATATCTTTTGTTTTATCTTCAGATTTGTGGGATAAAATCCTCCCCTGACATTTGCTTTAAGTTTTTTTTTTTTAAATTCCCCATCGTTTTTTTTTTATTATCATCAATTAGTTGTGCAAGGTAGTTTCTTCACATGCATACAATGTGATCAGATTCACCTCTTCTATCACTTTAATTACCACAAATAGGTCATGATTCTTTAGTCAAAAGAACAAAGGTGATACTTTCATGAAACAACAAAAGGATTTGTGAATTTTAAGTTATTGTAAATAAAATAGTGTAAAGGGTGATCTAGTCTAATAAAAGGTCTTAATTTTTTTCCTTAATTTATATTTAAATTGAACATTTTTTTATGTTAAGCACCACACGAGGCATTCTGGCATATGGGATAGCAAAGCTGAATAAAAAAGTTAATCCTGAATCAGATTTTATATTTATCTAGTCTTCTGTGGACTCTAAGGCTAAAAATATAAGTCCATATGGAAGCAATTATTATTTTGCCTAGGTTGCCATGACACATAATAAAGCTTTCTATAGTATTTTTGACCTTAATTCATTTTCTGATATCCTTCAGTTGTTGGAGTTAGAGGAGCCACAGTCTTTGGCTTTAAGAATCTGAGCATAACTTAAGTGAAGGTAAAGGCCTTATAAATAAATAATAAGGTGCTGTTAGAATGGGAATCAGTGTTGAGAAAAGTATTCAATCAGTAGATTTTCAGCATTGTGACTCAAAAACTCACTCACTTTTTGAGTCTACTCAAGTCCTGTCTCTGCTTGTGCTTTGGTAAAGGGTTCCTAGGATAATGATCTGGGCCTCATTCTGTCCCAACTAATTGTGATTTGTGATCATACTTTTATCCCTTGGCTCAGAACACTATCCCTTAAAAGAAGCTGAAATTAATGTTGAATAAATCAATTTACTTGCACTGAAACATTTTGAAATTAGCTTCTAAAAGCCTGAAAAAGTGTGATGTTAGTCTAGATAGCCTAACTCCTGGAGGCCTGGCCACACTTAAACACATTAGGCATATGTTCAGAAGGCTTTAACGGAACAGCTGGATGAACATTTCTCTTGAATGTCCTGAGATGACAGGAAATACAATAACCATGACTTTCACTCTTCATGATGAGAGAAGTGATGCTCTTCTGGTCCCAAAGAAAAGGATCAGCTTTGTGTATAACTTGCCATGGCAATGATTCCTTCAGTTTCCATTATGAGCCTACACAAAAACTGTCCTTTGGATAGGGCTCTTCTCCTTTCCTTTCCACTAGACATAGTTGGGATAGTAGGTAAGGCAACATTAAAACTTTCTGGGTTTTAACCATATTATGTTATGCTGTGCCTATTGGTAAAGTCTCATATGCTTAGAGAAAAATGTATCCATTTGTAATTTACTCACTAGCCAGAAGGTCTTTTTTATAAGATTAATATATCTCTTCTTGGTCAGAATTCTCAAAACAAGGACAATTTTCCTAACATCTACTAATCAGTAATATTATTACATAATTTGAAGACTTTATATTCCCCAGTAACTCCAACTTCCAAGCAATTACACAATATTTCAATAATGACACTGACCAATAAGTTTTGAAAAATTTTATTTTTAAAGATTGAAGAATACTTTGATTACAGAATTTCTGTTTAAACAATTAGAAGTCTCAAAGATTGTTACAATATTTTTAAGAGTAAAGATTGGCTATAAATTGTTTAAAAGAGGCATATTTCTAGAAACAAATTGAAGAGTACTTTAAAAGATCCCATTGAATGTGTGTGGCATTCCTCAGTTTATGGATATCATCTAAACAAATTGAATCTTGGTTAAAAAAATGCTTAGTGATCATAATTTATTTCAAAACTGGTAGTAATGAAAATGTTGCAATGTTTGTACTCTAATGTGTTACTGAAAATATTAAAATTGGTGCATTAAATGTGTTGTTGAAAAATGTGTTGTTGAAAATTGTGTATTCTAATGTGTTTTATTGAAAATAGTAATAGTCTGTGTGAAATACAGAAGAGAAGAAGGGGAAGATGAAGAGAGAGGGAGGGAGACAAGGAGGCCAGGAGGGAAAGAGGGAGGAAGGGAGAGGAAGGAGACAAAGAGAAAGAGGAAGGGAGAAAGAATGAGAATACATGTGTGATTCCTGCATATTTTACCATCTAAATGATTATACTTTCTTACTGTTTCCTCTCAGGCTCTTACCTTCCTTTAACTGACTCAACTACTCAGAAATTTTTCTCATCAGCCTTGTTCAGCCATTATTTTCTAGTCTGCAAATATTTCCAATTATGTGTTTTACTATGGAAAATTGGCTTTGGTGTAAAACAAAACAAAACAAAATTTCACTAAAACAAAGGCAAACTCTCTCATTAGTGCTGCTCACAACCTGCTAAAACTTCCATGCTTCAAACAAGATGACTAAGGAAAACTGCCTTTGCGAAAACCCTCCCAACACTTCTGGGATGGACTAGAGCTTCCAGGTGCTGTTGCTCTAAGTGATGTAGAGATATACTCTCTTCCATCTATTACAAAGTACCCAGCAAGGTACTTTTAAGATTTCATTGTCCCTTCACCTTTTTGTTTCAGCCAGAAAAGGATGTAAATTCAGACTGATTTGCATCTCTGTTGGAAATATCTTTTACCTAATAAACCACTTCAAATAATGTCAGTCTTTTCTATGTGGCTGCTCATTTCCATCTCACTTCTTGCTATATGCCTAGTTTTCTTTCTTTATTAACATCATATCCTTGAAAGCTCAGTTATAAATTTCTAATCTTTCATTTGTGGTTGCTTTGGAACATCTCTAAAATTCTGTTCACTCTTGCCTGTGTTTGCTGGATAAGTGCCACAGAGGACAACTGGAGTTGACTTCCTAAACTACTTTTAACTATATGATTTTAAGATAAAAAGTTAATTTTTAGATAAAAACGTTAAGCTTAACTTTGAGTACATATTATAAAGAAAAAAAAAAGAATTACTAAAAGACTTGTTCCTACTTACTACATAAATGAGAAAAAAATCTGAAATTCAAACATAGCAAGCTCCATTTGCTCAGCAATGAGGTATTTGCACAGTTCCCCATGGCCTTTTGGTGTACAAACTTAGAATAATGAATACTTCTATGAAAATATTTTGAAATGAAAGGTTGTTTTCCTTTGCAAAACGATTGCATTTAAAAAGTCATTGGTGTTGTAAACACTAACGGACAAGCCAGTTGGAGAATCACATTATTGTATCACAGTAACAGAACGTGATTCACATTTGTTTCTTTAACGGATTCAAGTTCTTCTACATTCTCAACTTTGAGTTACTACACTCATGATCTTGATAAAAGTTGTTAGGAAAATCCAAATCTTCATTTTTAGCACTAGGGTGCCAAGAAATGATGTGCTATCATGAAATCACATGTTGTCAGCTGCTTTTGATTTTGGTTAACCAGGTAGTTTAAAACTTATTGCCCTACTAGCACCATCTTCAGATTTTAGAAGTAGAGCTAGAGGAATTCTTAATGAGGTATACTTTGTGGTGTTTCTGTTGCTTCTTGCCCCAGAACCTTGACATTGAGGATGGACATGCATTAATTATGCTTTTTACCAGGTAGCAATTGCCATAGGTGACTAAATATCACCTATCTATGGCGTCTATACCATTTTTGGGTGATGGGCTAGCATGACTTTCATTCTTGTAATTTTACAGATGTAGATATGATTTTTCAAAATCTTCATTTTTTTATAACATTAAATCTGTGTTTGGTACTGACGTAATTTTTAGTTAATTACTGATTTTACAGCAATCAAAACATGGAAACAAATATTTGCCATTGAAGTCTCACTATTCTTTGTTGTTCTTTAGTAACTGGAAAATTTTAAACAGTCGAATTTAGGCTTAGTCTAATGGTCATATTATTGGCCAGGTAATGATTTTGGAAAAAACAAAGAGGCTATTTTGGGGCACAGATTCTGACGCCTACTTTAAGTATTAAAAAAAGAAAACTCTTTCTACAGTACATATGTATTGAAGTTCAGTTCTGTATTCAGCCTTACAAGTATGTAATTTAGTGATTTGTAAAAATAGCTAGTGCACATCTTTGAGGATTCTGAGGAAATCAAGCATATGAAGCTTCCTCCTTTTCTTCTCATTGGGAGAAAACCAGCTAAACAAGGAGTAAAAACAGAATACAACTGGCCTTTGACTATGATCTTAATTGGGAGGAGATGGAAGATGTGTCCTTATTTATCACGTCAACACACTCTGGGCATGCAGGTTGTTCAACCATAGTCTAGACTATTGCATAGTCATTACAGTGTTTGTATGGTCTGATCATTGTTTCTTTGAAAAAATTGTGGATAAATTTAACTTTCTTATACTCTGGAAAAGTTCTATTCAAGGCCAATTCATTTGTTAGTAATTAACACATAAGATTCTTTACTCAGTATTGTAAGTCTGAATACAGATACTGTCCAAACTGACCTAAGAATAAAGAATGAATTCACAGTAACAAAAGTTACAAAGTTTGTGCAAAAGACATTGTACACCATTGGAGTACATAGAGCTCGCTATTGTTAATTTTATATATCAAGCTGCATTTCTCATAAAAACTACTCTGTGCTACATTAAAAGTTAAGTTTCTGATTTAATTTTTCTCTGGCAATAAAAGTGAATGCTCACTTAATCTCAGAAATGTGAAGATGCAATTGAATATATATTCTATATGTAGATGTTGTAACAAATCACAGGAACCTTTTAAAAACCATAATTGCTTTGGATGTCTTGAAGCCTCCCAAGGGTCATGAAGTACACTCGGCTGTGGTGATTTCGCAGGGTGGAGGTAAAAAACACCTTTAAAAAGGAAAAGACACCATCAGTAGATAGTATATTGCAACCAGATATATAATGAAAAAAACTGTTGAGTTACTAGTATATAGCTATAATTTCAACTTATCTGCATCTCCTAATTAAAACATTAAACTATTTTTCCTCAGAGAATGATGGTTGAATATTTACGAGTAAATTCTTACTGTGCTCTATATATTTGCAATTCACTTTAAATAAAATTATTTTCTGTAGGTGGTATTCACCTAATTGAAGTTCTCAATTAGTTTAGATGAACAATTCCTTGCTTTAAAAATCTACTTTTCAATTCAATTTCCTAGTTCCAATACCAGTATACACGGTTTCCAATATACTCAGATAAGATTGCAGAGATGAAAGGGAATACCAAAAATGAGAGACACAGGGTTAAAAAAGACAAACAACTACAAAAGCAATACTTGCAAAACTGTTTGGTGTAAGTGAACTGAACACCTCAGGGGGGGAAAGGGTAAGGGGGAGGGAGGAGGGGGTATGAGGGACAAGGTAACAAACAGTACAAGAAATGTATCCAAAGCCTAATGTATGAAACTGCAACCTCTCTGTACATCAGTTTGATAATAAAAATTTGAAAAAAAATCTACTTTTACTCTAATTGGCTTTTCATATTAAATTATTTGGATGTTTACATTGCAGCTGGTGTCTGAAAAATAACTGCATATTTCATCTTGGCAAACTTTTCTATTTTGGTGAACTAGATTGACCTCAATACATTGTTAGAAGGAGGCAAACCCAAGGGTTTACACAGACATGATGTCTAACATGTGTGGTTCCATGAAGAATATTATATGAGAACATAGATATCACTATCAAATGGATGCCTCCTTGTTAGGAGTATGTTTATTCATATCCACAGTGGGTGCAATTAGGATAATCTGAGAAATAATTAAGATGAAGATAAGAGAGCCTCTATTTAACATTGCTTAGGTGCCAGTCTATAAGGTACTTTATTACACACACACACACACACACACACACACACACACACACACTCCACAAAATTTCATGCTTGAATCCAAAATGGTTTTTACTATTACTTTCATCTTGGAGATGCAAGAATTCAGTAAGGCTCAGAAAAACAATCTAGTTTCTCCAGTTCTTACACCTAGAGTTAGGTGGCAGATCCTGAACTGCTTTACTAGGTCTGTGCGACCTCCAACACTGGTTCTTGTCAGAGCATCATATTAAAAATTGGCCCTCTTCCATGATGTGCAGTTCTATACCCTGCTTGTTCTGGTATTAATGTGAGACTTGTGTAATATTTTCTGATGTTCCTTATTCCTACTATGGTTATTTATGACAATTTTATTTTTCATACTATCTCAGAATGGTGATGATTTTGTGTAACAAAGTTTTTCATCTCGTTATTTGTTTTGGTTTTGTTTTGCCAGTCCTGGGGCTTGAACTCAGGGCCTGAACACTGTCCCTGGCTTCTTTTTGCTCAAGGCTAGCACTCTACCACTTGAGCCACAGCACCCGTTCCAGCCTTTTCTGTATATGTGGTGCTGAGGAATCGAACCCAGGGCTTCATGTATGCGAGGTGAACACTTTACCACTAGGCTATATTCCCAGCCCTCATCTCATTATTTGAAATACTTGTTGAAGCTGATTAAATTAAATGAATCATTGCCAAAACTCAATTATATTTTTCTTTCTAACAAATAGTCATCATAAATACACACATGTTAAGGTAAATTTAGATGCCTTTTTTTTTTTTTTTGCCAGTCCTGGGCCTTGGACTCAGGGCCTGAGCACTGTCCCTGGCTTCTTCCCGCTCAAGGCTAGCACTCTGCCACTTGAGCCACAGCGCTGCTTCTGGCTGTTTTCTGTATATGTGGTGCTGGGGAATCGAACCTAGGGCCTCGTGTATCCGAGGCAGGCACTCTTGCCACTAGGCTATATCCCCAGCCCCCTTAGATGCCTTTTAAATTACCAAAACACTACCATATAATTACATGCCTGGTAAATACACTTTCCTTCTGGAAATACATGTCTTTTATTAGAATACATTGAAAGCTATAGAGGATGACTTGAAAACAAACAGAAAACTTCCCAAACTGTTGCCAAAGATATGGCTAAAAAGAAGCCTTCATACATTACTGTCTCAGCCACTAAGGAAAACAGTTCATCAAAAAACTGAAAATTAATCTACTACATGATTGACACTCCAACTCTACTTCTTAGTATGTAACCAAAGGAGACAAATTCAGCATATCAAAAAGATACCTATGTATCCATGGTTATTGTAGCCTGATCCACAACAACTTTGGAATCATTGTAGGTAGCCATTTACTGATGAATGTGTAAAAATGTGGTACATACAACTAACGGAATAAAGATTAACAATGAGATCATATCATGTACAGTGACATGGATGGAAGTGAATAAGCCAAATATATAAAGAGAAATATCACACATTTTCTTTTATATGTGGAAGCTAAAAATACTTCATCTGAACGTAGAATAGTGATTGCTAGAGGTTAGAAAGCATGTAGGGATAGAGAATAAATGGAAGTTGAACATAGAGAGCAAATTGTATGCATGTGTTCAAATATCGCACTGAAACCCATTAATATGTGCAATTCATACATCTCAATTAAAAATCATAAACATTTTAAAAGGAAAATTTGTTGAAGCATTTTTAAAAACTACCACTTTAATAAAAAAAAATCTAAACATTACTATGGAGCCAGGTGCTGGTGATTTACTCCTATAATCCTAGCTATTCAGGAGACTAGATCACTAAGCATCATAGTTCAAAGATACCCTGGAGTAGTAAAATACTTGAAACTTTTTGTCCAACTAGCAAGAAATATGCTGGACTGGTCAGGTTGCTTAAGGGACAGAGCAGCAGCTGTGAGCATAGAAGCTGAATAAGGGTATGAGACTCTGAGGACAAGCACCAGTAGTGGCAAAAAATTACTGTAGATAAAAGACAATTTACCAATAAATGAAAATTTGGTTAATATATAACTAGATTATGACATTTGCAGAAAAATTTATGGAATTGGGGATTGTCAGGTTGGACAAGTCAAGCTTTGAAATGTAAATATCAGATATTTTTCATATGTGGAATTCTAGAGATAATAATTGTAATAATAATAATAACAACAATAATAATAATAATAGGAAGAGGCCAGGTGCTAGTGGCTCATGCCTGCGATCCTAGCTATTCAGGAGGCTGGGATCTGAGAATCACAGTTCAAAGCCAGCCCAGGCAGAAAATTTCCTGAGACTCTTACCTTCAATTAACCACCAGAAACCTGGAAGTGGAGCTGTGGCTTAAAGTGGTAGAGCTCTAGCCTTGAGCAAAATAGCTCAGGGACAGTGGCAAGGCCTTGAGTTTAAGCCCCATGACTAACATAAAACAAATTATAGGAAGGAGAAGAAGAGGAGGAAGAAAGGAAGAGAGGAGGAGGGGAGAAAGAAGAGGAGGAAAAAGAGGAGGAGGAGGATGGGGAGGAAGAGGAAGAAGAGAAGGAGGAGGAGGAGGGGAAGGAGGAGGGAGTGGAGGAGGGAGGGGAGGAGGAGGGCAATGATGACAACATGATTGTAAAAGGGGAAATGGCCAGGTGATGAGCGAAGGGTAAAACGAAAACTAGAGGGTCATGAGAGTGACTATAATCAAAGTACATTCTATATGTCTGTGATAATAGCATAATAGAACCCACTAATAACTGTTAGAAATGGGAAAATGGGGTAAATTGTAAGAAAGTGTAAAATAGGATGAATTTGTTCAAAGTGCATTATTATATGAAGTTATGTAAATACCAAAGTGAAATCTCCTGTACACTTAATTTATACTATTAAAAAATTTAAAGGCCTGGGATGTAGCTTACTGGCAAAGCACTTGCCTAGTAAGTGCAATATCCTGGGTTGGATACTCAGTATTAAAATGGAAAAGAAAAAAAAACCAAAACCTTAAAGACATAAGCAAAGAGTGTAACATTTTTGCTGATGACATTGTTTTCGAGAAAGAAAATTGCCATTTGCCAAATCGCTATTTTAATGAAAAAATGAACATTGTTTAATTAAGGTATGCTAGTTTGAAAAAGATATTACAAATACATTTATGACCAGAAGGAAAAGGACATACATTGCTTTAGTTAACTAAAATGTTTCCCTCATTTTTTGCTCTCATTTAAGGATGTAAATTATACCTTGTCACCACGGGTACAGAGAAATCTCAGATTCTTGATTGCCCTGCGCTTCAGCTCATTTTCCAGAATTCTTGACTGCAAAGAGCGCACTTCAATGGCCTTCTGGCCCCATCCAGTGGTTCTCTGTGTACACTCATATGCTTCAATACAAAAGAAAAAAAACCCTCAGAACAACACAGTCTTGCCAGCAGTAACAGAAAATTAGAAATACACTCAAGTTTTGATTATTAAAAGTTCACAAGTTGAACAAAAAATGTACTCACTGCCTTACATATGAATCTGTAACCCCTCTGTATCACACTTTGACAGTAAAGAAAAAAGTATATAAAAAAGTTCTTAGTTTTCCCTTATTCAGCAGTTAATCAGTTAGTAATTTTGCTGTTCTGGAGTGTCTTCAAACCAGCTACCTGAAGGCAACATTGCATCTAACATTGATTTGCTAGGTGTCTAGTAATTCCTTCATATTCTCTAAAAACACAAATAAAGCCAATAGTTCATTCTCCCATCTTTTTAGATATTAAGATTTACCCACAGTTATTCTTTATTTTATTTGTAGGGTAGTACGTGGCCTTATGTACAAATAGGAGGTCCTAATAAGGTACTGTATTTATGTTTATGTGACCTACATGGAAGCCTGACTCTTAAAAAGTAAAATGTACAAAAGAACTTGTTCACATAATGACTTTAGTAACCTGAATGCGGTTAAATAAATTACCATGTTATATTCAGAAGTAAAGCTAATTTGCTGTATTAAAGCTTTATCTTGCTTAGGGAAATTTTATTAATATTAATTTTTTATGTCTGTTTTATAAGATTTTGTGACAATACAGAACATGGAAAATATCTTAAAGCAGAAAAACTAATTATGTAAATCACCATATAGGCAGCTAATGTAAGGTATTTTCGGTCACAGGGAGCAATGTTAACATTAATGTTTAACTTTCAAGTTACTGTTCTTTGTGCATTTTATGGGAAAGAAAATTTCTATAATTAAGTGAACTCTAGACATTTAAATTAATGTAAAATTATAATTAATATTATAATAGTCTAGAAAATATAAAAACAAAACAGTGTCATCATATATGATCACAATCAAAGTCAGAATCCATTCATTTAATTTTCCATTTTCTATTTTGAATAGAATAAACTTTGCCTGGATATACTTTCCATCTAAGTCCTTGAAAATTTTCATCATGTTCAAATTACTTGGATGCCTTTCGTCAAATCAGAATTTACTTGTCATTCAGATATGTGTGTTTGTGTGTATAAAATATACATGAAAGGACTCATGAAGGAATTATTCACCTATTTTTTCAGGCAAGTTCTCTATCACTTGAGCTATTCCACTAGCCCTCAATTTTTAAACTTCTATGAAAGTCACTTTCATAGGCATATTGTAACCGTTGTAACCCTCAAAAACTTATGAAGCAATTATTCTGCCCTGCTCCCTTTCCTATTAAATGTCAAACTACTTATGTGTATGAAATTGACATTAAAATGTTACATTAAAATAATATTTTGACTTGGAAAAATATCCATTTTGAAAGAAATGAATAAATCTAGTTCAGACCAGAATTAAAATTACCCAAGATTATAATGGAAATAAAGAGCACCAGTAGTCCAACTGAAAGGAACAAGTAATAAATCATTTATATAGATTTGTTTTTTTTTTCACCAAATGACCACTTCATTAGAAATAGTAGCAGGTGTGTGGTATTTTACATTTATAATCCCAGCATTTGAGAGGCTGAGGCAGGAGGACCATGAATTCAAGGCCAGTTTGGACTATAGAGAAAGATCCTGCCTCGAAAAAAAGTAGTTTTACACAGAGTAAAATATTTTACGCCAAGTAAAACTTTTTATACCTAATACACAGGCAATTTTGTGAGTCCAAGTACCCAGTTCATATAGCCACATCATTTCTCCTTTAAATCTTGTAGCGTCTGCCACTAGTTATTGACCTAGCATGGCTACCTGCTTGCTGAAATAAAATTCAGCTATTTGGAAGTGGGATTACTTGGTAGAATTTTCTGTGATTATTAAGCCTCTCTATTCTTGAGAATGCAGAGTGATTATTTATTACTGAAAACATTTATCATATTAGTTCAAGGAAATATAAAAATTCTAATACCAAAATCTGGATTTAAATAACTAATAGCTTGTTTTAGAGAGAAAATTAAGAGTATTGATTTCCTTAATATCAGTGTGTAATTGTAGTATACTCTTTCAAAATATCCGACATATGTAACTTAATGTGCTCAAAATTTCACAAACCCATTTAAATTTTTGCAATAAAGTTAAGAATAGGTGAGTTTGGGGAAGAGAGACTAGGTATAGTAATATAGGAGGTAATTATGATCAAAGCACTTTATGGGCATTTATGGAAATATTACAATGAAATCCCTCACTTTGCATAATTAACATATGGTAATAAAGTGATCTTAAATACATCATGTGCTTGTATTGCTATAATTTTTTTCTTCTGAATGTCTTTCAAATCCTGTCAACTTAAAATAATGTTTTGTTTTAGGGTAAAATTAGTTTAGAAATTGTCTTCTATAAAGACAAGGACTCCACAAGAAGACTTTTCGAATCCTTTTTGATTCCTATGGTTTTGTAGGGACATAAATATAGGGATTTGAACTGTATTTCAAATTTCCATTTATGATGAACTTACTGATTACCAAAATATCTTTGTAAAGACATATTATTTCTGTTTTCTTTTAAAAAATAATATTTTATTGTAAAGGTGACGTACAGAGGGTAACAGTTGTATAAGTAAGGTAATGAGTTCATTCCTTGTCAAACAGTATTATACCCTCCTTTGTTTTCTCCCACTTTCCCTCCCCCTGACTCCTCTCCACCCCAAGTTGTACAGTTCATTTACAACATAGTGTCTTGTGAGTACTGATGTTGTATTGGTTTACCCTTTATCCTTTGTCTCACCATTTTGTGATTCCCCTTCTCTTCACCAAATCAGATAAATGTATATACAAAACACAGGATATTTTCTTTTGCCCTAGATCTGTCAATTTTATAAAAAGCATTTATCTTCTGTCACTTAAAATGGTTTTAAATCCTGTGAGGCTTCTTACCTGTTTAAAAATTGGGGCAGGTTTTCAGGACAATCCTCAGCCCTGACTACATATGCAAAAGTAAAGGAGGATGTGATATAATGCAAAGTGCTATCACTCCACAGAAAAAGTAGTCATTAAAAATCATTTCTGTCAAAGTGTATTCCTTAAAGTGACATGGAAGGTTGGGTTGGGTCATTTTTATTCATTTTATAGATATTTCTAATGTTTCTGGTTTCTCTCTGCATTTCTGTCCAGCTCTGTCTCTGTCTCTCTTTTTTTGTTGTCTATACCCTCCATTTATACCCACAGATTCATGTTTGCCTTGTATTTGCTCCATTAAATTCATTTTCATTTAAGGAATAGTTATCTTGCACTATATCATCTTGCCTTCTTTAATATTTTTACTTTTCATGTGCATGCTGTTTAATATGCATACACTATCTTGAATTACTCCTGTTGTCACCAAGCCTCAATCATAAGCAGGAATCTCAAGTTATTTTAATCTACCAGTTCAGTAGTCATACATTATTTAGAAAAGAAAAATATGTCCTGGTTTGATGAAGATGAAAAAGAAGTTTTCTTTATATTACCTTTGGGTTGGTATCTGACAGACATTCTAAAAAGTCATACATATCATTTTTTCTAAATGTTTTGATTTTTCACAGGAATAGCACTCATTAAACAGAACAGGAGTATAGGAAACATAAATATTTTGCTCTTCTTTTATGACTCTCTGACAGTCTGCTAAGATCTTTATCTTAAGTCAGTCTGATGGAAAGAAGCAAGTTTAACATTAGTATGAAGTCTGGAAGCAAAGAAAGTCAAAGAAAAATAATAGATTATTATGGATGGGAATTTGTTCCTATTTCAATTATGTAATTATTTCAATGAAAAACCCAAGATAACCCAAATCAATGTCTCTGTGGCTCTCTTGTGAAATTGCTAAGCATAAAACAAGCAGTTTTTTCACTTTACTATGGAAAATCAGTGTCCAGGATTCCAAATTAACTTTCTGTGCATTGATAACATGAAATAATTTGGCAAATGTTTTCCTAGGACCTACATACATGTATACATACAGACAGACATACATTGAACCTCCAAGCTTCACTGGCATTTTATTGAAGAGTAAAAAAGATTATACATACCTGCAGAAGATGGTATGTCCCTCCATACTTCAAGGACCTTCTGGAACAGTTGTTCATTTTCTTCCACAGAGAGAGCTTCAGCATTGAAGGTGAGCATCACACCAATCCCCAAGCAATCAGGTAAAATTATGATATTCTGTGGTAGAATGATATCCATTTGTTGGTATTACATTTCATAAAAATTTCTATGTTTAACACTTTATCTTTACCCTTCTAATTGAAGCAGCTTAGTTGAGTAATAGACCAAAAACAGGTTTAAAGTTCAGGAAGGAAAGAAACTTTGAATTCCAAAGTAGCATGGCATCTCATACTTGAAAAGAGCTGCTTTCCTTATGTCCTAAAATAATTTACCTTGAACATTAAATATATCTGAATAAAGTATAGATACATGTCAAACATAGAGTGAATTCTTGAGCATCCAAAAATTGTATGTATGGTAATGGAAAAAACATTACTCATTAAAGACATGAACTTAAGATTGATTTCAGCAATTAATGAACCACTTAGCAATGTATGTGTAAATGAAATCATACACAATTCTAGGGTATTCGTTAACTCATTAAAATCAAAGCCAGAAAAGCAACCTTAAAATAGCTTGAGTTTGTAGTGCTCACAAGGGGAAGCTTTACATTATCTTTACAGTTTGAATCATAAGCCATCTCCTTTGTCTTACAAAAAGTATTTAATTTGTTCTCTAATGTTAAAATACATTCAGTACACTTAGAGACATATTAGGTGATGTAATCAGAAATACTAAGAAATGCCTAAGCATTTTTATATTTCATGATACATAAAGTGATGTGACAAATTGCTAAAAGTACGGTTCCAGATACTGTCACATCAATAATACTTCCCTGAGAAATGAGCAACTGTTTCTCCAAATTAACAAGTTATAGAAAGAAAAAAAAGTCAGAAACTATACTTGCCAAACCCAGTGTACTCAGGCCAAATGCTGGAGGCCATGTCTCAGCAACAACAATCCTTAAAACTAAAATGGGGATCCAGAGGTGAAAAGCAATTTTAATGCGTTCCCTGGGCACTTGCATGAGCAACTGAATCAGGAAATTTCAAGATGAAGGAAGAGAATAAAAGTAATTGCAAGAAATAAAGTTGTCCGAACAAAATCTGTTTGCAATAAACTGGACTGTGGCAAGTCCAGACAGCCTCTGGGGGTGATTCTCTTGTTTCTTAGATGATTCCTGAAGTAATGAGATAGTCTTTAGCACACATGTCTCCCTTGTAGCATTACAGCTTTTGTAATCTCAGTGTCTTGGAAAAATTAGAGTTTATAATATCCTGTTTCAGAAGACACTCGTGCCACTCTCATATTAGGTCTTTTTTAATGGGTCAAGACACTGGGGTATGTCCTAACTAAAAATAATTTTACATATACCTAAGGTATCCTAATTAGGTCAGAAAATGGTTTTTTTTAAAAACTCATCTCTCATTCTAGCTTCCATAGTAATTAACAGATGGTTTCGAAATGAAATAATTTTCCTCATTGTTTAGCCAGGTGGAACACTGGATTCAAACTACTTCAGTGGCTTTACAGATAAAGGTAAACTTGGACCCATGCTGCAATTCAGCATTTTCCTGACATCTAAATTAAGGCAATCTAATATGACTAAACAAATAGTCAGGTGAAGAAGGCTGTGGACGACAACTCTTGGGTATATATACTAATAAAATGTTTCTCTTAAAATTAGTCTGTGGTTTTGGTGAACAGGTGCATTGATTTCTACATCAAAACAGGGTGAATTGCAGAGAATAAAAAGCGACCACTGGGTGATTGGCTAATATTTTTCAGGATGACCCAGATCATTTTTAAATATATCTTTTCTAATGTTCTAATAACTGCATTTTTCTTTTGACTGATTTATTAGAGATATGACAGATTTTGAAAGAAATTCTGACAACTAAACTGATTTGAAAGCATAGCCCAGCTATGCTCACAGGTGGCTACACCTGTAATCCTAGCTATTCAGGAGGCTACAACGTGGACGATCACAGTTCAAAGCCAGCATAAGCATTGAAGTCCATGGGACTCCATCTCTACAGTAACTTGCAAAAACCTAGGCTAGTGGTGTGACTGAAATTGTGTAGTCATAACAGAGCAAGCAAGCTAAGCAAGCATGAGGCCCTTAGTTCTAACCTTGAATAAAAGAGTACAATGGACATAGTGGGTCAAGTCTGTAAGTCTAGCTACTAGAGAAGTGCAGAATAGAAGATTCTGGAATAAAGAAGTTCACTGGACCGGGTACATTTCCATGTGTCTATCATTCACAGTACAGGAGAAGCTCAAGTTGGAGAATCCCAGTCCAGGCTAGCCAGGGCATAGAGACTATTTGGAAAGTATCCAATAATGTACAATGAATGAATAACTAAATAATAAAAAAAAGAAAATGAAAACAAGAAAAGCTACACCAAACAAATAATTAAAAAATAATTATTATACATGTATGAAATTGGAACTGGGAAACTAGAGGAGTTGGGTGGGATAGATGGAAGAGGGGAATAGTAGAAGGAGAGACACTGACTGAAATTCATTGTACACATCAAAACATGTTAAATTGAAACTATTTTGTAAAACTATTTAAAGATAATAAAATTATTTTCAAAAGCTATTTTGATTGGTTTACACTATATAGTTTTGTAAGTATTGCTGTTGCATTGGCTTGTGGTGTGAACCAACTGTACAACTTATACTGGGGGAGAGAACTGGGGAAGGGGGAAGGAGGGGAAAGTGAGGGAGGAGGTAACAAGTTGCATAAGAAATGTACACATTGCCTTATGTATGAAACTGTAACCCTCTGTATATCACTTTGACAATAAAGAAATGAAAAAAAATAAGGAAATTTAAAAAAGACAGGCCTCTCTTGACACTGTGATGAATACCATTAAAATAATGCTACAAGAAACTTCTTGAGAGAAGCTGGAAAATGCAAGGACAAACAATTGAGGGAAGGAATGTAAGAATACTAAATGGATATTCCATATTTCAAATAATATCAAATAAATACTTAAAATTCAGAAGAAACAAAGGAACAAACAATTTACAAGTTTGTGGGATTACATGGTGAAATATGATGAAATGTTATGCTGGTCATTATAAGTTTAATAGCAATATGTAATTTTTAACAAAGAATTTAGGTTATTTTGATACAAATGGAAGTTTAAAAAAAGTAGGTACAGAAGCCAACGGGTGTGTGTGTTCCAGTACCAGGCTAGAACTCAGGGCCTCATACTTTTGACATGGGTTTGCTCAAGGCTGGAGCTCTATCATTTGAGATATAGGTCCATTCTCCGCTCTTTGCTGGTTAACAGGAGAGATGAATCTGAAGGACTTTCCTACCCAGACTGGCTTTGAAGATTTGAGGTCCTCAAATCTCAGCCTTCTGAGCAGCTAGGATTACAAGCATGAACTACCAGTGTCTGGCCCAATAGACAGTTAAACGTAGGGATCTACTGTGATTTGGTTTATATTTTATATGTGTGTGTGGGGAGGAAAGCAGGTTATAAAAGTATGTGCATAAATAAATCTCTGGAAGGATTTATACAATTTTATAGCCAAAAGTGGTTAACTCTTCGTAATAGGATTTTGAGTGATTTAAAAAGAATTATTGAATTTTATAATTATTTTTTTCTTTAACTTCTGTGAAAGTCTAACACCTGAGAGTTTGTGGAATCCAGAGACACCCAGTTGAGAACTAATGAAATAAAACTTAAGCTTACACAGGGGGAAAAAAAAGATATACCAGTTATCTTAAAAGATTTTCAAAGGAAGCAGACAATGCAAAAAGGGACTAGAAGTGTGGCTCCAGTGGCAGAGCACCTGCCAACAAGTGGGAGGTCCAGACTTCAAACCCACTGCATCAATCTGCCCCATAAATGTATAGAAATGTTTCCTGTGGGAATTCTTACATAAAGCTAAGCTGCTAAAATTTTGTCTAAAATCTGGGAATGAAGAAAAGGTAAAAACAGTTGTTTTATGCCTTCTTTCTAAATATAATATTCAGAAGGACAATAATCATCATTGCCACCATCCAATTTAAAGTGCAGAATTACACTTAATATGTAAGTGGTATA